>NC_133306.1:21440520-21484992 GCF_012295235.1 Primulina huaijiensis
ATATATAAATATATAGAGTTTGTTTATTTATTCTATTATGTTTAATTTTCTAATTTTTATCTTTAATTTTTTCCATATTGTTTTATTAAAAATTCGGTAAATATCCTAACTTCATCGAAATAATTTAAATTCGAAAAAATGCAATTGTATCTGATAAATATTTGGGTAGTATATGGATATTTAATAATCCGACAATTATGAGAATAAAGGTGAATATAATAAATAGACATGAGGATAAATAATATCCCTAAATTTTAATAATTCTCCCTATATCACTATTTAAGGGAAACTATCCAAAAATTTGATTGTGATGTTCTAATTGTTGACTTCCGACAGACGGCAACCTCAATTAAAATTACAAGCATACAAAGGGATGTGTAGAAAAATATTTACTATACCATTTTATCAATTAAAAAATATTACCCCTCCGTATATTACTCCTCAGTCTCAATTATTAGTTCACATTCCTTAATTCGTTTGTCTCAAAAATATAGTTTACTTTCCATTTTCAGTGAATCTTTTTACTAACATACATTTATTTAATGTGTATAATTGTATTCACCTTTCATTGTTGGTAAGTATAATTTGTTTTTATAATATCATTAAATAAGAGTATATTAGGAAATTTGCCTATATAATTTATTTTCTTTACATGTGAAAAAAAATAAAGTGGAGTATATAATTTGAACGAGAGAGAGTATTTCGGAATACAATTAGTTCATTTTTTATCACTAGTTACGACGCAGACAACAGGAGAACAACATTCCTAAAATACAAGATCTAATAAAAGCAAAAGCATTTTTAGTAGCTGCATACAAGTAATTTATTCAATCAAATATAAAGACCCAAATTTAAACATTCAATTCTCCAACTTCTGGGCCCAAGGGTTCAAAAAGAGCATCTAGCTCACTGCTATTCACCTCTTCCAAGCTTGATGGACTCCATTTCGGGTTCTGATGAAGAAGCAAACAACGGAAATTAAGGACGCTGACAGAAAACCAGAATTCATGGCACCGCATTTCTGCAGTGATTTCCAAAGTGTGGAATGAAGAAGTTGAGCTACATTTCTAAATATTTCAAATAAGAGTCTTGTTCTAGCTTATAAAAATAGTCCACTGGAGTACTACCGACAAGGGAAGGTAGTGATCATTGATAAACTATGAGTAACGAAAGCATGAACAAAAACCTAATGTGTTGAAAAAGTAACTGAAAAACGGTTTCTTGGGCTTCAATAACAAATTCGATCAAAGAAAATCTGTCGAAATTACTTGAATATATACAGATACTCAATCGAAGTAATAACCTGATCTTTGTCCACTAAGACAGCCCGAACACCTTCGGCAAAATCATTTCGTAGAGAAGACCTTAAAGCAATGCGATATTCATATTTCATCACACCAGTCAGCTGGAGCATATTCCAGGGAAAAAAGTCAAAGCGAGAACATAAGGAAAAAAAAGGTGGTATCCCCCAGCAAGAGAGAGGCTGTGGGAAAAAGATAAGCATGAGAAGCTAGAGTCATCACCTTAGACAAATCATCATCACTCTTTCCTCGAGCAGAGGCAACTCTTGAGAAATGTTTTTGGGTAAGACTAAGGGAGAAGGGGGCCCCCTTCCTAAGCCCTTGCAACGCATCCTTTGCCCAGTCAGCCACTGCCAATAAATCGAGGGAAATCAGTGTGAAGAATCAGAAATAAAGCAGCAGGTTAACTATTCAAACCTCATAAAAAGGAAGACCAAAAGGAGAGCTAATATCAGAATCTCACCAAGGGTATCACCACTAAGCTGATGATTTTCTAGCTCAACCATAACCTCCTTTATAGACTTGTTACTTCCAAAGGTTGGAATTATCCAAGGTAAAAGCAACTTCAAACGAGGTTCAGACTCAGGGTTTCGGCTGTATTTTTCCAATAATTCTTTAATGTTCTCATCAGGATCCCTAGAACTATATTAAAATAAATTCGAAAGTCTCTCATTAATGAAGAAATTAATCAACTCCTGTAAGGAAAAATACACTTCCTTTAAAATATTACGATGTGATTGCAGAGGAATAATCAATATAAGTGCAGAAAGGCACCGAAATTTAAGATGATTAGATATAGGTAATTAAATTAATTTGAAGAATAAAATTACGCATGTTCTCCGAACAAAGATGTAAATAAAATAGTTAAAAAACATACAAGGTGGTCGTCAACAGATCATCCTTCAATGCACCCAAGCTCCCAGAAGGAACATAATGTGTTCCCAGACCAACATATAGAGCGTCTGCTGGAGTTGATATCCTACTTCCTGTCAATCCAAGGTATGCCCCTGCAAACAAAAAAGGTGAGAAAAACCTGTTGGATTAAATGCAAATTGTTATGGACAGAATCCTCATTCTCTTTCCTTTAGGAAAATACTAACCAACATTTGGTGTGGCTACAAAACAACAATCACAAGAATAAACAAAACACTCAACAAATCAGTATTAGTTGGAATGTTCATTAGGAATTCTAATGAGGAGGAGGCCTTGTGCTTGCAGTTTTTTACATGAAAACTCAATGACGAAAATGCTTTATCTTACGCACCAAGCGGTATCTAAATGTATAAACAATACTCACTGGCCATTGCTACAATTAAAACTAACAATAAATATTGCAACTAACATCTATCATTTATTCATAAAAATAATCTGTAATTAACTTAAGTTTTGAATTATTTATTTAACATTATTTATTTAATCAATAAAACACCTATTTTAAAGTTATTTGTAAGTGAATATTTTTAAATATGTGTACTCAATTGTATAGTTTATTTTACATATTATCACTATAATTATTTTTAAAAAAAAAGAGTTGCATATTAAGGTCTTAGTGGATTTTACAATTATTAATAAAATAAACAAAAAATTAGTATAAATATTTATTTTTGGTATTTATTACTGACAAAAACTATTTCAATGTAAGAAAACAAAAGGGCATCAACTCGTGATTTGCATATGCCCGAAACTTGCGTGATCTAAATGAGCTCAATCGCTAGCCAATTTGATGGGATTTCAAATGTTTGGAAATATTATTCGACCAAAAGAGCAAAGTAAAGAAAGGCTTACTTTCAAGGAATTTAAATCCAAATCTACAAGTTGAATGTCATCTGTAACAATGTTTTTATTAAGGTACAATATATCTACATCTACAAGCTACAAAAAATGTAGATTCTGAACAATATAGAAATAAGCAAACAAGATATGAACAAACTGGATCAAAGTTGCTATGTCGATCGACACTCATGATGACTTTAAGAACGTCTTGATCTTGGATATATTGCGAGATTGGGCTTATGTGTATCATTAAAATACATCGTTGAAATTATGTAATTTCTGTTGAAAGTGGACCACTAGTCCACTGATATACTTATTTCTCATCATATTATTAATAAAATATCGTTTTTTATATATAAAAAAAAAGATATGAACAAACTGAACAACAAATAGCTCACCTACTGCTCCTTCCCCTGGACTTTTTCCAGCTATATAAGCAAAACCAACATCAGGAAACAATCCAATGCCATTCTCTGGCATAGCAAGGACAGTTTTCTGACATAACATTTAGAAATTATTTTTAGAAAGTAAATACAATGCCCCACTAAGACGCATCTCCAAAAGTAAACTGGAGTAGAAGATTATTTACCTCAGTGATGAGCCTGTAACGACCATGACCAGATAGTCCAATGCCAAATCCCATTGTTATGCCATCCATGAAGCAAATATAAGGCTTTTTGTACTCAAAAATTTTGCATATTAGGGCATATTCAGCAGTGAACACCTAAGAATTACTTTCAATGGTGAGAAATTTAATTTCTGCTGATTCTATGAAGAAAAAATTGCAATAGAAGTAAGAGGATCACTTATGTCACATGCATCCAGAGAAAAAGTAGCTATGTCACACAAAGCAGCAAAGTCCCAATTAAGTCCATAGATTTATTTCACAAAAAGCTGAATTATTTCATGGAGAGCGAATTTAGGGTCAACGATGTCGGCAGCAATTACTGATTACTTGCACCCATGGAGTAGAACATCATAGATTCAAAAATTGGACATAACTCATATACTGTTCCTTGGCCACGAATGACACTCAAGAATCGTGACTATTTAAAGAGTAGGTGCTTTGGTTGTCGAGAAGGGATTAATTTCATCTTCTGTTACTCTTACGAGAAAATGCAAGAACCATAAAAAACTGATAGAGCTCAGAAGCAAAATAAAAAGGAGAAATGTGAAGACGGATAAGAACATAAAGAGCACGTTAACCTCGTCAGGGTTAAGCAAAACCACAAAACAGAACATTAACCTTCTCAATTCTATTTAAAGTTATAAAGTATCAGATGGACCGGATTATCGATTAATTTTATAAGCCCCATATCAGACATCAAATTTTCGCTTTGCTGTGTATCGAATCCTGAGACAAGGAAACCCACCGAAACTAAATGTGAAAAACGCTAAAATTCAATTTTCACTCAATCATATGACAGTTAATAAGCATCAGCCAAGAAACAAGTCGGTTTAGAAAATCAGTTTTCCGACAGTCATTGTATAAAGCAGTTGCCTAGGTGCAAAGCTACTTAGCAGCAGTTGTAGACAACTGCACAAACAATCAGATTCAAAATCAAATACATTTTCCCTGATCTAAAAAGGTATATATGGTTCTTAATCTAAAATTATTAGATTAATAAACACTAAAAGACCTCAATCATATCAGACAGTTGATTTTTTGTTGCAATCAGCTTCACATCACCACCTGAAAATGAAGTAGTTCACTAAAAGTCTTAGCATCCAACACCCAGTTTCCACAATCAATTTTGTGAAAAAGATGCTAATCAACCATTGAATAAATTCACACCAGAATAAACAAAAAAAGTAAAGGCAACAATTTTACATAGCAATTCATATCAACAATCATGTGATAACCAAAAAAAACGATCAACAGGTCTGATGGCATATTTCACAACAATCAAAACCTTCTGCGTAAGAGGAGTGTTTTTGTCCTTTTGAATTTCAGCAACAACACCTTTAATATCCATTCCTGCATTGACCATTATGAATTACCCTCAAAAACTTATCAAACACTTGAGAAAACGAATACCTAATAGTACAACCTCCATTGAAACATCATACCAAACTAAAAATAATATATAACCTTCAAACAACACAAAATGAATAGAATTAAAGCTAACTGGTTCAATTAAACTAAATGCAACTAAGAATTTATCGCATCAAAACAAAAAAGGAAAATAGTGAAAATCTCATAACCTGCTGAAAAGGCACGAGGCGAACTACTTTCGACCAAGACACATTTGACTCGAGGGTCAGTTTCCCATTCGTCCAGAAAGCTCTTATATCTGACATCCATATCTACATTGAATTCCAATCAAACAATTATTAGAAACAACTTAAAAAGCAGATTCACAAGAATATTTAAAACTACAAACCCATGTAAGGGTATCATCCATTAAATTTCACTTTAAATTAAGCAAAGAAATACTCATCAAGAAAAATATTTTAAGGAGGCCGGAACCTAGGTTCATAGCATTCAGTGCCTTGGGGCGATCAAGAGTGATTAAAGCAAGCCCATTCGGCAGAATACTTCCTCTGACGAACTCATCGCTGGAGGCGGAAGCCATGATCGTCAAGCTCCGGGCGGTTGGTAAGAAAATGTGGGAGAAAGTGTAGGGTTTCGTGGAGCGATACAGATAAGTGGAGGACGGTTGGGTCAGTAACCGCAACAAACTGCCCATCATTTAGTTTGAATTTGGATTTAGTTTTCAAGGAAAGTTGAGTTTGAGTTCACTTGCATTTAATTAAAGTATCAATATTACTAATATCATAGATTCTATTATTTAATATTAATTAGTTTTGATATATTTGGAAATGTATTGTTTAGCATATTTTGTTTAGTCATTGCATATGTTATATTATGAAAATTTGTAATTTTGGAATCGTACATTTGTCGGATTTTTGTTTATTTTTATTCTGACAGTTTATGTTATCAAATTTCAATGTGATTTTTTTTAAAATAATTCAATAATTATGACATAATTAGAAATGCAAGTCATTTCCCTGAGCTCTTTTCAATTTTAGAACTTAAATCTCGTCTTCTTTGAACGAAAAAATTTGACCGAGATGATTTTCAAATCAAAAGTTTATTGCATCTTCTTAGTAAATAATCATGCTCATATATATTATTGACTAGGTTATTAAAAAATTTATGCTTGATTTTGTTTTTGGAGCCTTTTTTTTAAAAAAAATAAATTTATATTATTTGGAATGTATATTATAGAATGTGATGATACAAAATTTTCCCTGGGTCTGGTATGGTGATCTTCGGATCGACAATGTTAGAACCGGAGCAAACAAAACGATGCCAAGATGAGTAATAGTTGGAGCATGCCAAGAATTTTTCTAGCATCATATTTAAAGATCACCAACGCCTTTGACAATTAACAAGGTTCTTAAGATAGACCCGGACACTCGGGTCGGGATTGAATTTCAACTTGTACTACTGATATTTATGTCATACTCCCTCATATCTAAAACCTGAGATAGTGGATCTTCGTACGCAAACATTACACTACTCAGACCCCGTACCAAATACACAACCACGTCCCGGATTAACAGGGTTCGACCGAGCACCTTTGCTTGACAGAGCCCTGCTTCGGGCGTCAGTTGGGCTCGGAGCTCGGACAAGCTCCAAGGATCGTTCGAGCTCTGCCCAAGGGTTCGGCCGAGCACCAGGGCTCGGATGAACTCCCCACCGAGCTCAAGAGGCCTAGCCGAGCTCGTCTAGAGATGATATCGAGTGCAGGGATTCGGACTAGACGTGCTCGACGAGTTGCGTCTAAGGTTCTCGAGAAAAAGTAGGACTCAGACACGGTTAAATATTGGGGGTATCAGAATATTATGCACATTATTTTTAAATTTTCTTGAAAAGTATTTTCTACTATCGATATTCATGCAACAAATTGTTGAATCAAAAACACAGTTTCACGCATGATGAATAGTGAAATTTAAAATACTGAAAAATGAACAGTGAAATTTAAAATATTGAAATATAATTCGATTGATGGGTAATTTTCTGAGCTAAAAACTAGATAAAAGTCCTAATTATGATATAAAGTATGAAATGATTTTTAGAGAAAACAGAATAATCGAAATAATTTAG
Organism: Primulina huaijiensis; assembly: GCF_012295235.1. Lineage (NCBI taxonomy): Eukaryota > Viridiplantae > Streptophyta > Magnoliopsida > Lamiales > Gesneriaceae > Primulina > Primulina huaijiensis. The sequence goes on from NC_133306.1 coordinate 21,447,709, forward strand.
AAAATATCGAATTCGCCTAACGTACCTCCTAAATTTGTATTTATTCGGGTTCATATTATAGGTTAATTCGATTTTGAGAAAAAAAATATTGAAATTGAATTTTGAATAATTAGCCATTTAATAACTATAATTATCCAATATTTACTTTTCGAGTAATTTTCACTTATAATAATTTTTATTTTATTTTTCCCCATCAAGTAGATGTCCACAAACTACTTTTTTTTTAAAAAAAAAACATTTATTATTACAAACATTTATTATTACAATGTCCATAAATTACTTGAAAATGATAATCCACACCACAACAAATAATCGCGTCTAGAGGGATGTCAATCTCAAGCTATGTTTGAATCAAATGAATTCGACTCAACTTATATTTGAATCTATGGATTTCAAATCTATAGATTTTCAAAATTTTTTTTTTGTTTTTAAAGAAGCAATATCATACTTTAAAAATATGTTCGGATAGTGTTTCATGTTAATTATGATAAATTTCAAATTTATCCAATATTGAAATACTAAAGACATTTGAAACACATTTTATTTTATTTAATTAATGTGTAAATAAGTAATATATGAATTTAAAATTTCATTTATTACTTCATTGTTAATAATAAAATTCATGGATTTCAAATTTATCCATCTAAATGTAACCTAATTTTTTCCCTCGTTTTTGTTTCTTATTTAGATTTATTTTAGAAACATTCTCTTTATTTTTTTTAATGATTGAGAAAGTAATATTTTATTGATTGTTGAAATGACTAAGTGGTATTTATTTATAATCCCCCAATAACCGTGGGCATAAAACAAGTGTTTTTTAAAAAAAGAAAAAGAAATTTTTTTTTAGAGAAATCAGAGGAAATCGATTATATTTTGGCTGTTTCGTAAAATTACATTATACTATTGCTTTGTTATAATTTTTAAGTGGTATAATCGTAGATATGATAAATACTTTACCAATTACTTGAAACGATTAATAAAAAGTACTCTACTTGACTACTACGATGAAATAGCAAGTTTAAGAATTAGATAAATTTCGGACTAATAAAATAATTTGTAAACCACATTATTTAGGTAAAATCACGTTGAACAAGTTTTGTGTGACAAGCTCTTCCGAAAGTTGTTGATAGAAAAAATTGAACTCCTGACATTTAACCAAACGATCACCTACTTCAGAAACTCAAACACTTAAGATTTCAAACTAAGGACTCGATATGTAATAAGTGTTATTCTATATAAATTCACATATATATTAAATTAGCCCTTTATATTAAATTATTCGCTCCACAAGTTATATCAAACTGCAAACATGCAAACAAGTGGAAGATAGAAGTACCCCAAGGTTCACTTGAGGTGCGTAGAACCAAAATAGAATACTTGAAACTTTTAACAAACTTCATGGTGTAACTTCAAAGTACAAGTAGACATGACTCGATTTATATCATACAAGTTTTTTAACGATGACTTTTCGAAGGTTCACTATGGTTTCCTTACAGTAATTTAAGTGATCGCAGGCGTTCTTCGTGTTCTGGAGCCAGCGTCGGAGGGGTATAAAAGCCCCCAAGATCCTCCACTATGTACTCCTGCAATATTCAGAACATGTACCTTAACCATCAAAATTTTTAAAAATTGATTCCTCACAACACTATTATGCAAAATGGCAAGAAAGAAGCATTGCACTTGGTACCCGGCTTGTGGCAGAACAAGAACAAGAACAAAACCGGGACAAGCAAAGGAGGTGAAATCCCAAAACTTAAATTTTTTTACAGCATGGGATGGGATTTATATTGTGTAGGATACATGAAAACTACACGTGTCTCAACAAAAATTCCGAGGATGACAAGAAACTGCTCCTCTTGGCCCTTCTATCCCTCCACCGGCAGAGTTTGACCTCTGACTACTACCATTAGATCTGATGCAGATGGTGAACAGAGATGGTGAGCACTTGGTTAATTGATAACCATGTAAATCAGGAAACCGGCAATTGCAAAGGTGCACTCATGCTTTACCAAGAATAAAGAATTGACAATGGGTAAGGTACAGATGCTGACCGAAAAGAAGGGAACTCGGATGTTCAATAACGGAGGTGGCTTAGTGTATCAAATCAGGGCCAAACATACAATTTTAGAAAGGCACTCAGATTTTCAATAACGGAGGTGGCTTGGTGTATCAAATCATCGGGGCCAAACATACAATTTTAGAAAATTAAACGTCAAGTTGAGAACTTTTGCATTTGAGATGGACGACTGCCGTTACACGTCCCTTAAAATGTCTTCGCCATGGCATACAAGAAGCCAGACAAATAGTATGACTTCTAGGTGAATATTCATCATCACCACATGAAACTCTTAGCATCGAAACATCAAATTCAAAGGCATGCTTACTTCAATTGCATGTGTCAAGAACAACATGTTGTTATCAACTAATCGTTCAGATGTGATTGAGAATGAAGGCTATTGATGCAAAAAAGATTTTGACAAGGATTCAGCTAAAATACTAGGTTTTCATGGATGAATTACTCTTGAAGGGTACAAAATTTACAAAAGTTTTAGGTTAGCAAATTTTACAACTCCATCAGCATAGCTCAACTAATTTGAAAGCTGCTGCTTAAACCCAGCCCGTAATTCAATATCGGTCCTCAATGAAATAAAACAAAAAAGTTGGGCTTCATCGACATACCTAGAAAGATAAATTAAATAATCATACCTGTGTCAATTCTCTCTTGGCGAGGATGTGGTAGTGCCTTTGCCCGATCCTCTGAATTGCCAAGGTGGCAGCGAGGAAGCAATAGGCTATACCAACGATGGTAAAGATAATAACAAAAATTATGAGCAGACCAATCCAAGATTCCAATGATACCGGAAAGAAATCCAGCATGCCCCAGCCATAACAACAGTTCTGACAGCCAGCCACCCGTGGATCATTGCAATTTAAGGTGGAACAGTTCAGTATGAGACCGATAAGCCCAAGCAGCACAAGGAAACTCAGAAACCCTGATCGCATGTTTACATCATAAACTTGATATCACACTTTTATTAAGAGGAAAAAAAGCCAGCCATCTGCATCTTATTAAATATTGAAAGGAAAGTCTGAACTCTAATTAAAGGAGATCACATACAACAAATTGATTTAGCAAAGTCTAGAAAAATGATGATAAGAGCGAATGACCACGAGAAATCACTGAGTTCCTCTGATAATAGTCTCAAGTTACACTAGGAAATTGGCGTCGTTTAGATTAATTTTCTCACTAGACAGGTGTTTTTACATAATGAATACGACAATGTATTACGTGTCAAGGTTTAGAGAAACACAAAAACATCTGTCAACTAGTTCAAATACTGTTCAAAACAGAATCATCTTCATGAGTAAAATTATTTACAATAGCATGGATGTTGAACCAAAAAACGAACAACACATTTTGGGTACAAAAATGACAGACGCTGATATCTTAGCTCCATAAATTTAATTATTTCATGGATCACCAATCTTGTCTCATGCGCTGATAAATCCATAGGAATAGAAATTTACCTACACAATAGTAAAAAGGAATAGGATGCTTTGAAAGTATGCGATCCCAATCGTCATTAAACGAATTCCTAAAAGTTCCATCTTTGTCCATGACATATGCAAAAGCACCTATCCCCCCGATCACCTTGGAACAAGACAAAAGTAATAATCATGAGCTTTTACTTCCACCTAATTTCCAGTTTTGCAGCTGTCATTATAACCACAGTCCAACTCGTAATAGGAAATGTAAAGAGTTTTAAATCTTGCATATTCAACTACAAAGGTAAGCAACTATAATTGGACTGTAATGGAAAACTACTTTCCGAAAAATAATGCATGGCAGAATTTCAGAAAAATTTATAAGATAAATATGGTCACTCCAGCTCAGGGATAACTAGGGTTTCGACTGTTCGTTTCAAATTCAGTAACATTAAGTTCTTTAATGGAAATATCAAATTTATCGTAATTGCTTTCTAAGAAAATTGGCATGAATCAAACAAAATTGCCATTAAATTTATCATACCATTTGCAGCTCACAACGAAAAATCTCCAATAGAAAGAAGTGGTTTTGGGGAGTGGGTGGTCAAGAAGAGTGATAAGTTATGCTCTCATCGTGAAACCTTGGAATTTCTATAGTCGTTTCAAGAAGTTGAAAGATTGGTAATCCGAGTTCACCATAAATTATAACAGCCATCAATAACCATTACCTTAGAAGTATGGGGCAATCATTATAAGATGTTAACGTCCTTGTACAACAATCAAATAATGCCAGATAATGTAGGTTTAATGCCGAGTTTATTACCAGCTTTAGCACCTGCGACGTTAACACCTATAAATATTCCCCTCAAACTCAGAATTTGAAGCTTACAAATCACAAGACTTAACAAAAAACTCTTCAGCACAACACTTAAGTTCTGGCACGATTGCTACTAAGATAAGAAATTTTCGGCTTAGACATCAAGCATAGGAAAGCCTGACGCCTTCCTTCGTGTTGCATGAATTCGAGGACACCTTAGTCACTATTGGTAAGTAGACTTCTGTTTCCGCTATTTTCGAAATTGATTTCTATATTGGTAGAACTTGGGAGTTATATTATGCATATTTATTGAAAAAGAAATCAATTTGCAGATGAACTTGCATGGGAAGCACATTTGCACCGAATGTTTAAAATTTTTTACGAACAAAATATTTCTAATCACATTTTGAGTTGTATAAAATTAAATACAACTAGCTTGCTATACTTAAATACTCGTTACCGATTTGGGTAGTTGTATCTTTGAGGGTGATTGGGCCTAGTCCCCCTCTTATTTTTGTTTTTGTTATATTAATCGGTAGGGTCTGGCAAACCCCTACCAACGACCATGGTGGTGTATTCTCTAAATCTTCACAAAACCTGTAACCTTTTGGGAGTAAGTTTTTCCTCAATCTTTTGGATGATGATGTCGTTTGTACCAAACGATTGTTGGCTCTCGTGAAAGCTAGATAGAGCATGGTTAGTGTGGTATGTGGCTCCAATCATCCCTGACTGAGATGAAGACTAAACACATTGCGAAAGTTCATGTCATTCATATTAACCTTTTTTATCTATGGCGTTTTAGCTCCGTGATTCTAGAGATGTTAGCTAGGCTATTATGTCTCATATGCTAACTCATTAATCTCACCAAATAATCTAATACTCTAGCGTTTCTCAGTTTTTTTCCCCAATGGAGTTTTTGGCACCATATCGGAAGTCAATCGTTTCGGATGTAAAAAAAATGATATATCAAGTTACTTCATTGGTGATGAAAATTTGCATGCTTTCCTAATTGAATAAATACACATTTTTCTAGTAAACTAAAGTATTTCATGTACTTCCCAATGTCAAGTTTAAAAGTTTACCTTAATGAATAATAAATAACTAGTAAATATATTAATTGACAAATATGCATTTCGAGTACAAATTAATGTATGAGATTTTGGGTATATAGGATTAAGTAATTGGTTGAGTAATTGGCCTCTACTTCTTTCATCACCAATTTTGTTTCCATTTGCTTTAACTTCGTTGCTCAGCAGAATTAGAAAAAATATTGAGATACCAAGCACATTTCTTTAGTTCCACACATTTTGCATGATTTCTTACATGCTTATGTGATAAACTAAAACTTACCATTTATCTCACAAATTTTCAAATTTGCATTTTTGTAACTTCAAATAGATAAAGATAATTACTACATACATTAATTAATAAATATTCGTTAGAATAATGTGCCCCAAACTATTCCACAAAGGCCAAGGAAGCTCCTAGGCTTATGCCAATTTATTCCTTTCTTTTGTAACCATTTATATATTACCCCACAATTCATATTAGTTTAGCCAAGGAGATTATTGGAAGGATTATGTATAACTACGAGTCTTCTATTTTTTACGTTGGCACAATTGGACCCGTCTGGCTCAACCATAATATAGTTCCTTCGGAGGATTTAAAAATCATGATAAGATAATAAGTGCATATTAATTGCGAGATTTTTGTAATTTCTTATGAGGAAAACAAGGACATTTTTGTGAATTTAATGAGATATAGATAGTACATTAATCATAAGCCTTTGTGCTATATTCACCAACTTATTTCCAACTTTGAGCGCGCAGGTGAAAAAATTCTTGAGGGTAAGAGATATCATCTCCCTTTCACAGAGGAGATTATAAAGCTTCGATTTCAGTTATTGTCATAAAATTGAATAGCGGGAAGACTTGATCAGTGAGTTTCGACATCCCATTGATCAAGAAGCTTCTATCCATATGAGAAGAAGAGATCCACCTTGCAGGATCTTGCCAGCAACCTCACATATTTGAGCCTCTTGGATTTTTTTTCATGCTTTGGGACTGAAGCCAGCTTATTGTTTCTTCGGAGGCTCTTTCCCCAAAGTTCCAAAGGCCTCATTCTATATGCCACCAAAGCGTTCCTTTATTTTCTGGCTTGGAGCTCATAGAAAATTACTTACTCTAGATAGATTACCATTCGTTATGGATAGGTTGTGTGCCTTCCGCCACTCGGCTGAGGAATTTTTGGATCATCTATTCTTCCAATGCACTTTCCCGGACACATTATGGGAAAGCGTAAGGTGATGACTTTGTATCGCATTCCCATGGCCACTCTTAAGAGCATCCTCTGATGGTTTAAGAAGGCTTTCTCGGGAGCATCTCATACTAAAAAGGCGAGGATTTTCCGATGTCTTACTCAATCTAATGTATTTGCACAACTAAGAATATGAGGTTTTCAATGGCACTATCACTAATATAAACCCGTTTTTTGTAAAAATTAAGATTCATGTGTTTGGAAGCATGGATACACTATTTCCCAACTTTTTTAGGAGACATAGTTGCCCATGTGGTTATTTAGTGTAAAAGTATCGACGTAATTCATAGTCATTCAGTTTGAATGCTACATGAAGAACATAAGCCAGATGACAGATCGGTAAGATCTAGTATGTTTAAGATCATACAATGAGTGATTCGGCATATTTGGATTCATATAGATATTCACCCATAAGTTACTACATGGGTGAATATATATGAATTTATATATATAATCCACCTGTACATTCACATGGTTATGCCTAGAGTATATGAAGAATCTTTTGATTTGTCGTATTTTGTCTTATTGATAAACAATTTCATGAAATATCATGTCCAAAAATGGAACGATTTACAAATGGAAAAGGCACTTCATAGAAGAATTTAAGATCTTCGCAAACAAGCACACTTCACCAATTGCAATGAGTGGAAAATGTTTCCACGAACCAAAGATAATAACAAACATGAGCACTCTATTTATTGGCACACACAAACCCAGTCAGTCTCACATAAAAAGATTGGTCAAAAGATTAGGACAAAAAATTTCACTTGGCCCTGTTAGGCCGCATCACAAAATAATCCAAAAGTTGGACATGAAAGGTAACCAAGGGCTGCTCCATTGCCATGCTTGCAGGTGGATTAGCAAAACACACATATCATTACAATAGACAGAAGCACAGAAATCACAGTTTACAAGCAATTGTGTGCCACCAGTTAAAAAGAATTTGATTTCGGGCTTATTTGGGAGAAATGATATTTTTTCCACCCTCTCAAGACTTAAAAAAACATTTTTATGTAAAAGTGTAAACATGTGCTGTCAGGGAGCAATACCCGAACACAATTTTGAAAGTCAAAAAATATATTTGAATATTTATAATATCACAAATCACTAAAATAATAAAAAATGAATTTACTTTTTAGTTTATAACTTCATGATTTCTGATTTTATGTTTTAACAAATTAATTTAAATTTATATTTCTTTAATTTAAGATTTCAGATTTTATATTTTCACAATTTGATTTAAATTCATTTTTCTTCAATATATTCTTTTAGATTTAATTGTATTAATAAATGATGTGAACAAGTTTATTTTTTTTTAAAAAGTTTATGGTCGAAACAGTGGAGCTGTTCACCTTTGTTATTTCCACAAAACTATGTGCTCTCAGACATGAACCTTTACCCCTTTATTGTTTCTCAACAATAAAAGCGAGATAGGACGTCTGTAAATAAGGATTCTAGATAAGTTCTTCATACAAAGCCAATAAATTATAAACCGAACTTACAGTCTGAACAGCCAAAAAGACAAGGAAAACATCCCTTGCCACAAAAATTCTGAACTTCATTTTATGCCAAGAGCTTTCCTCTACTTTGTCGATTCGGAGATGAAACTGAGCTCTGCAAGTAGAGCAATGTGAAAAGGCAAAGCCTTCCTGCATAAAATACAAAGTTTATTTTCCAAAACTTTAGCCACAGCGTTGGTATATAAAATGCCAATGTATGCAACATGTGAAGGCGAACTCTCACCTTAACAGACCTCCAGTGATCAAGGCAAGAGCGATGCACAAACTGCTGAGTGCCTTTGCACATGCATGGAGATATCAATTTGCGATCTAAAAGGAAAGATAAATTTGGTCGGTTAGTGACAAAATTAAGCACATATACTACACAACACACCAAAAATGTAACACAAATACATAGACCAGAGGCGATACATGTACAAGAACTTAAACTAAGAACTAGTTGTACAACATATTTTAGAGTGCTGTTTGAGAACAGCATTTGGAATAAATTTGAAGCGGAAACTTGAAAAAAAAAAAGGGAAAAAAAGGTCGAAACAAAAAACCCAAAAAGGAATTTTGCGCGTAGAAAGAGGGTTCAGTATATAGAAACATATACCAAATGCATGATCATCAAATATTCATCCAAAAGACCAGTAACTGAAAACACAGCTACAGAAAAACAAAAGCAATTCGATTTATTGACATACAAAACACTAGTAAGTAAAACACTGAGATCCATTACCGAATTTTCCCACGATTTGTCACCTGCGGGAGTGGAATGAGGCCATAGATAGCGAAAAATATCGTAAAATCAAAATAAACGAAAGACCGTTGAGCAGAAAACTCTGATTCAAAATATCCTCAGTGCCATACCAAGTCCAGTGTCGTATTCGAGGCAAATTCTGCAACAAGGCATGGAACCAGCTTCAATGTCGTCTTTTTTTATCGAACCAGCAGACAATGGAGACGAATGCGAGTCCTGGAGCAGGGGATCAGAATCCCTAGGGTTCTCCATCGCCATTGGTGCCATCTCCACCTGTAAATTCCCAGCCATCTCTGCGCTAACTCTGCAAAATCAGTGATCAGAATGCTTGGAACACTGCAATTGAGACTGTTAAATGGAGAAGATTTTGCAGCATGAAGTCAGCGAAGCGGTGGGGAATTTTATTTCTTTCAAATAATAAATTCAAATAATAACGTCAGCAATGCAGCTTTTGCGGAAAAAGGAAAACACCTGGAACACAAATACATATCCGCGAGGCCAGCGAACCTTTTTCCCCATCCAGCCACTTTTTCAAAGATAAATTTAAAAAGACTACGTTTTTTGTGAGGCGATCTCACGGATCTTTATCTGTAAGACGTGTCAATCCTATCGATATTCACAATAAAAAGTAATACTATTATCATAAAAAGTAATACTTTTGCATGGATGACTCAAATAAGATATCTGTCTCACAAAATACGACCCGTGAGATCGTCTCACACAAGTTTTTGCCATGTAAAAATATATATTCTTTTATGGTATAATTATTTTATAAATTTATTTATCTTTTGAGTAAATTATTTTATTTTATAAACTAATAAGTCTATTATCAGACGATCTCACGATCTGCTCCATAAATAACGTGAAAATTAATATTTTTAGAATTAAAAGTTATAATTTTTAATAAGTTGAGTCAAGTCAGAAATCCGTATCATAAAATTAAATACACGAGACATTCTCACAATATTAATTATGTGTTGCATGTTAGCAAATCCCTTTTATCATATTTGTGCACGCATGGATACAGTCGATTTTGTTCTTTTTATAAGGAAAAAATGAATTAAAAAAACTTAAAAATCACAGTTGAAATTATAATTTTTATAAATGTAGCTATGTTTTTTTTATTTGTGCACGCATGGATACAATCGATTTTGTTCTTTTCATAAGGAAAAAATGAATTAAAAAAACTTAAAAATCACATTTGAAATTATAATTTTTATAAATGTTGCTATGTTTTTTTAAAAAAAAAAAAAGAATGGAATTTAAACATTTTACCCGACGATAAATGTGTAAAAAATTTAAAAATTAGAATTTAAAATATTGAAAGTCCTAATAATCATAAAATAAAAGGTGAAAAAAATAGAGGTTTAAATTAAAAAAAATTAACAAAAAAATAAACATTTGACAAATATATGAACAGCAATTTAGCATGGTGGATAGGAAAATAAAATAATAGATATTTAAAGAGAATTTATGAAAATTCATAAAAGGTTTCACCATCATTACTAATATAGTTTCTTCAGGTTTATTGCACTTAATTAATAACTAGCTAGCCAACCAAGCATGAGCTATTTAACAATTTTATTTGTATATATATTATAAATATAATATATTGTATTTTATAAAATTTTGTTTTAGTTAAAATATTAATAATTAAAATTATTTTATTAAAATAAAATATTTGAAAATTCAAGAAATCGGATGATATTCTTAGAGATATAGTGGTTTATGAACTATTGTGGATAAGTGATGGGATATTCTTAGAGATAATTTGTGGGACGTTTAAAATAAAATGAGAATTTAAAGATATTTTGTGTGTGTATGTGTGTGTGTATATATATATATATATAAAGAGTAAGTCTCATGTGAGACTGTCTCACGAATTTTTATTTGTGAGACGTGTCAACCCTACCGTTATTCACAATAAAAAGTTATATTATTAGCATAAAAAGTAATATTTTTTCATGGATGACCCAAATAAGATATTCGACCTATGAAATTGATCTGTGAGACCGTCTCACAGAAATTTTTGTTATATATAAATTAAAAAAAAAAAAAAACATCACCAAATTTGTTGCAAATTCGTTAGAAAATGTACTAAACTTTAGTATAATAGATGGATTAGTTGAATGTGACATGTGTGATCTGTGTGACTAGCAAAAAAAGTAAATTGTTTTGAAAAAATTTTAAATTAAGTTGATCAATTTTTGAAATTGAAATGATAGGAGATGAGATATATAATAAAAAGAGATTTATAAAATATAAATTGAATGGTTAAATGATATTTTTTAAATTAAGAAAAAAATTTATCAGTATTCCAAAAATTGGTTAGTACAAATAGCTTAATTAGCTTTAATTAATAGTATAAATATTAGATATACATTCCTGTTTTTAAAAAATTTATTTATTTCAATTTGCTATAAATATAAATATAATTATATTATTTGAAAACTTTGTATTTAAAAAAAATTACAAATTAATATTATTTTACAAAATTTCCTCTGTTTGAACATGATGTGCATATTTAAAAAAGAATTTGAACATAAAATATATGTATTATAAAATCTTTAGAGATTTAATTATAATTTAATACAAGATTTTTTAGTTCTCCATTACTTTAGAAAGAAACAGCTTTCTAAAAACACTTGCCAAGCTTAATCTTGTTTAAATTTAAATATGTATACTTTTGATTAATCATATGGTTTTTAGTTTCAACATTAATTCACAATATTTATTTTTCATTTTTTAACGAAACTGTTAGGATCGGTAAAATGTTTAAAAAAAAACTTTTAACAAATTTCAAGTGGTCTCAATAGTATTAGTTATACAAGACATGTTTTTCTTAAATCTAAGGAAACGATCGACCAAAAAAATAGTGTGGTACGGTCCGATGATTCATTTAATTATTACAAACTTAAATGAAGTTAGTGAACAAGACGAAACATTTCATGTTCGCAATCCTGATTTTCGATGTTAACAAAACTTGTTATTGTGTTTCTAAAATATTCATTCAAATGTAAAGTTATAAAACTTGTCATTTAGTTTTACAAATCATTTGTTATAACCATTTTCAATCGTATGTCTTCTCTAACGTCTAAGTTGAAACTCCTAATATCTATTACAATGGTTGAGACTTTCAGTCAAACAACCAAAATATCACAGATATAACAAAGAATGAATCATAAGATTCAAGATGTTTGCAACTCCTTGAATTGTCTATGACAGAAAATGGTTGAATGGATGTTTTCAATATCTGAGTGATCTTTGTAGATGTAACAATATCTTGAATAAAGAGCTGATGGCAATGTATGATATTTAAGAATTGTGATCATAAATTTTCGAGTTTGCAAGCCTTCTTTTTGAATTTGTTGCTTTGAATGTATCTCGGTGTATGGAGTTCTTGCTTGCATTTTCTATACATAGTACTGAAGTCATTTTTTTCTTCGAACGACTCTTTGTACTATAATCCGACAATAAGGACACATCATTGTTACGTGCTGCAACTTTCATTAAATGTTCTCTAAGGTCTTTCATTTTTTTGTGATTTTAAAAGTCATATTTGTACGAGAGCTGTAAAATGACGGACTGATGGAGAACATTATGTCAGATAAGAGTTGGTAGGTTGTGTAATATTTCTATTTTAAGTTGTCGGCTTATATATTGACTTTCACAAATATCATTAACTTTGTCTGGTCGAGTGTTACTTTTGTATATCTCTGAGCAGTCCAGTCGAGTGACAGATTTGTTAAGTGTAATTGATCTCCGAGTAACAACTTTACCTGTAAATAGACTAAATGGAATACAACTGTTTACACATCTTTTGAATATTGGTAGTGGGTTGCTCTTTGTTTTTGACACAACGGTCGAAAACTTGAATACACGAATAAGTGACAATTATTCTAAAACAATGAATTATTATTTATTATCACTAAAACTAAATGATTTAACAAAAATATTTATATGAAAAATATATCATTTCAAATAGAAAATCATGAATATTTTTTAAAAAAATATACAAAAACTAATTGATCAAATGTTCATTTTTATTCATCTAAAGTTCTATAGATTTGTGGGAAACTATTAATTATTGCAACTTTAAAACTTTATGTTTTTTAGAACTTGAATAATTCTAATATTTACTTCTTGATTTTCTTATAATAATTAAATCTGTCGTACATGTATAAAATATTTTTTCATGCTTAAACTTCCAGGCCGGCTTTTTGGGAAGTCCGTTCCCGCCGCGCTCACGGCCCGACTATCTGTCGATCGGTTCCCAATCTCGAAACTGAGAGTATATTAAATTTATTTACTCTTGTAAAATTTAAAACTCGACAACAATATTTTGTCACGCATCGCACATGAATCTTATAACTTTGGATGTAACAAAGTAAAAATGAATAGTTTAGGTAAATTTTACGGTGCATATTCTTTCTTTTTAGTCATCTTGCTTTCAATCCCTACGATTCTATTCATTTTTTACCTTTCTCCTTCGTTCCAGCCTCCGACCAGTTCTCTATCGGAAAAAGTAGATAGGGACGCAACAAAAAATTTATGCAAATTTATTGTTTCTTTACCCCTTTTTCTAAATGCGTAAAACTAAACTTTAAAAAATTAATTTGCACTAGCAACACAATATGTTGTTACTATCACCGAAACAAGAATTATATAGGCTGGAAAACAAATCTCATATAAGCATAGTGTTAAAAGTAAAAATTTACAGTAAAAAATAAAAATATCAAACTCTCAAAATATATTAAACTACACACTTTTATAAAATTTTCTCCACTCAATTGTGATTCTCTTCACAAATTGAGAAACCTATTTATAGAAGGCAAAAACTTGTGTGAGACGGTCTCACGGGTCGTATTTGTGAGACGGATCGCTTATTTGGGTCATCCATAAAAAAATATTACTTTTTATGTTAAGAGTATGACTTTTTGTTGTGAATATGGGTAGGGTTGACCCGTCTCACAGATAAAGATCCGTGAGACGGTCTCACATGAGATCCACTCTTTATAGAATTTCTTTGGAAATAATCCAAAAATAAATACATCTCTTTGGAAATAAGCCAAAAATAAATACATCATTACATACATTATCACAAAGAGTGGGTCTCATGTGAGACCGTCTCACGGATCTTAATCTGTGAGACGGATCAACCCTACCCATATTCACAATATAAAGTAATACTCTTAGCATAAAAGGTAATACTTTTTCATGGATGGCCCAAATAAGAGATCCGTCTCACAAATACGACCCGTGAAACCGTCTCACACAAGTTTTTGCCTATCACAAATTAATTTTCAATATTTACAACTCTTATTTTCAACGTTCAAATATTTCAACATTCAATAATTCTTTATTTTCAACAAATAGAATTTTGTTTATTTATTTTTTGAATAGTAAGGCCCAATATAGAGAAAAAATTCCACCGTCCCTAATTTTAACCCTTAAAACCTCTTTTAAAACAAACCACTTTTACTCATTATTTTTTCTGAAAATATGTTTAAGAAAATTCCATAAAGAAACTGTTTTGATTCATATAATTTATCCTACTTTGCAGATCGTGTGGCGATTTTTTTCTTCTTTTTTTAAAGTTGTTCCCATTACCAATTAACATCATTTACTTTATTTAATTTGTTATTGAAAAACTTAAATTTAAAAGTTATTACAATTACGATTTTTATTCACAGGAGCATTGTTTCTAAGAGTGTGTCTTATGTGAGACCGTCTCACGGATCTTAATCTGTGAGACGGGTCAACCTTACCCATATGCACAATAAAAAGTAATACTCTTAGCATAAAAACTAATACTTTTTCATGGATGACCCAAATAAGAGATCTGTCTCACAAATACGACCCGTGAGACCGTCTCACACAAGTTTTTGCCTGTTTTCTAAAGTCGGACCAGAACATGTCAAGAATTGGTCGGACCGGCATTAAATCGGAAAATCGGTTCAACCATTTTCAATATTTTTTTGAAAATAGATTTTCTTATTTTAAAATATGACTTCGTTAAAAAAATTATTTTAGGAGTACCTATTGTTTTTATTTTAAAATATATATATAACTATAATTGATATTTCGACTATATGTATATAATTATTTAGTTTTTAAACTTTAGTAATTTTTTTTTTCTATTTATATACATATTTTAGGTTTTAAAATATGTACTTATATGTGAATACAAACATATAACAAATATGAGATTTTTTATTACAATAAAATAACCAAGGACTTTAAAGAACAGATAAATATCTTAATATGAAAAAAATTGAAAAAAAAACATATATTAAAATAAAAATAAAGTGACAATTAGATATTAGGTAACTTCTTTTTAAATCCTTATTCAAACATAATTTTTTTTGGTCACTATCAGATAAAAACTATTTTTATACTACTTGATTCACACAACAAATGTTATGCACTCTTTGAGCCCGCATATCTTTTAACGAATAAAAATTGGTACAAAACATTGAAATTGTGGTAAAGATACTTACTGTATTATATATGGTACAAAAGATAAGCTTTTGAATAGAAAATTGGAACAATTTTATTAACAACAACACTTTATATACTTGTTTAATTAGGTACTCAAAATATCACATATTCAAGGACGGAGCCAAGGTCGTAGTCCCGCATAGGCAACATTATACTATAGGAAATAAAGCGAAAAAAGACACTGGTTAATCGACGAAAAAACACTGGAAAAATGAAGAAGATCAACGCTTACAGAACCCACAATCAAAATAAAATCCCAGAGAAAATATAAAATATATAGCTGAAAAATAAGCATGAATTCATTTCCGATTGCAAAACGGATACAAAATTTAGAAATTATTGAATGATACATGAACATTATAGGAAAAAAAGAACTTAAAATTTGGTAAAATTCTGGATTTTGTCAGAATATAAAAGATTAAACAAAGTTGAGTTACATTGATAATATGAATTTAAATGGTGGCAAAAACTTGTTTGAGACGGTCTCACAGGTCGTATTTTGTGAGACATATATCTTATTTGAGTCATCTATGAAAAAATATTACGTTTTATGCTAAGAGTATTACTTGTTATTGTGAATATCGGTATGATTGACACGTCTCACAGGTAAAGATTCGTGAGACCGTCTCACAAGAGACATACTTTTAAATGGTTGTTAATTAAAATGTTGCTCGCATTTTTTAACTGATATCAGCTTCAAAAATATGGTTTGAAATTTATTTTCATAATAATTAATTTATAATTATCAAATACATTTTATCTCCAATTAATAATATTTATATACTTAATCAAATATCTTTTAATAAATACTCGAGTCACCAAATATGTATAGTGCCTAAAATAAAATACATTGCTTAAATAACTTTCTCTTAAAAATATTAAATTTGATCTTTTTTAAAATAGAAATCTTTTTAATGAACTTTTTATTCCTCTAAATTAATATATATAAAATACAAATTTATATTTTTTAATTTTCAAAATTAATTAAACATGTGATAATTGTTTAGCACAATTTATTACAGACACCACCACTATCTCCATTTCTTATTTCTCAACTTTTCATTCATTTATATTTTGATTTCAATTTTCTTAATTAAATCCAAATTGAATACAATCTATTAAAATATTTTACATTAAAAACATGTTATAAAATTATATTGACAAACAATTGAATATAGCCATGAGCCAAGTGCTATACTTCAAAATTTCATGGGCCAAATGTTGGGTTTTAAAAAAAATTAAAATATTTTTTTTTAGTGAGATTAGGGGTGGTATATCGTACCGAAAATCATATATCGTATACTGTACCGAAAATTGCGGTATAAAAAAATTCATACCGATATCGTACCGAAAATTTCGGTACATATAACTAGCATACCTATTATACCGAAATTATACGGTATACCGAGATTTCGGTACGGTATCGGTATATACCTTTTTAGGTAACCTTACATTTTAAAATTTTATAAATTTATTGTTTTAAAATATTATATATTTTAAAATTTTTGTATGTTTTTTGGTATCTCGGTAGATACCGAAATTTTCAAATTGCATACCGTTATCATATCGAAAAATTCGGTATTGTTACCGTACCGTACAGAAATCTTCGGTATACCGAAAATTCAGTAAATTCGACATTTTTTCGGTACGGTAATCTTGATATATCGAAAATTCGGTATTTTTTCCCACCCCTAAGTGAGATGCTTGACCTTCTGGAAGGTTCTCGTGTGTCAAGATGCCGACATTATATCGTTTGATCTAAGTGTCTAGGTGGACTGTAAAAGAGGGACATCACATCTTAATGGGTAATACTATATCTGTTGGGACAGAGCTGACAATAGATAAAAGAGTAAAACTGATACATAAGGGATATGTGAGAGCAAGAGCAGATAGAAACTCATCTTTTCGGATTCATGAGCTTAACAGTCCGGCTCATTAGCACCCAAGTGAGTGCATTCTATGCGCAATCATGAGTATAAAGAAATAAAGTTGATTATTGACTAACAGCTATAACTTTTGGTCTAGTGGTAATTACTTGATCCTAACAAGTTGATAATCAAATATTATATATTAGTACTATATTTTCAATGTTTTGTACCGATTTTCAAAAGACACGTGGACTCAAAAAATATAGAATTTTTTTTTGAATTAAAGAATATGACCACATATTTTTTTGACGGAAACCGATCACAAACCCAAGTTTTAGTTTGAGATTTGAAGGCAATTTTACCTTAGTTTTTTGTGTTAAATTACTTATCTTTTTGATTAGTTTTTAATTTTTTATTTTTAAAAATTAACATGTTACATAATTTTTAAAAATATATATGTATGCATCTCAAAAATATTAATTTTTTTAAAAAATAAACAACAAGCTGAAAAACATGTTTCATAAACTAAGAATAAGTGTTTAAAAAAAGAATAATAAATATATGACGGATGTTATGTTTATTCTTCGTTCGATGTGATTGTAAATTGTATAATTGTGTATATTAAAATATTTGAATATGATGTAGAATATTTTTATATAAATAATAATATGTTTGATTTGATTAATTAAAATTTTGATTTTTTTGATAATTAATAAATAAAATAAAAATAAAAATAAAAATAAAAATGATACCAAAAAACAACCTTCATAAGAGCATCTGCATTGGAGTTCAATTGGTGATGTTATAACATAAAATTAGTGTTAAAACCAATGTGATATAGTGTTATAACACGATGTATTTGCCACTTGTGTACTGCCGTTCAATTCCTTTAACACATGAAATTTTTTTTTTTAAAAAAATTTCAAACTGGGGCGTGTAATCACACGCCAGATACAACCACTTGTGCGTACATTGCAAACGCAAGAAAAGTGAGTGCAAAGTTGGAGACAAGAACGGCCCACCTCCAAATGTTATTCTATCTTTTTTTTAAAATATTTTTTATAAAAGGAACGGCCCACCTCTCCATACTATCCTATCTTTTTTTAAAATATTTTTTATAAAAACAATTAATTCAAACAGTTACATTTGAAAAAAAATAAAATTAAAAAATTAAAAATAAATTAAAAAAAGAGGTTGTTTAAGGAAAGACAAGAGGCCGTAAGAAAAGATGCTGAACGAGCATTCGGGGTGCTCCAAGCTCGATGAACAATTGTCAAAGGTCCAGCTCATTATTGGTACAGAAAAAAGTTAAAACATATTATGTTAGCATGCATTATTTTGCACAACATGATTGTTGAAGATGAAGGGGGTCACTTGATAAATTGGTACAACGATGAAGATGACGTCCGGGGCCAGATCCCTACTGCATTCCTGAACCTCTCTGTCCCGGGTAATCTTAAGAGGCACGTGGTGAGAGAAGTGTCCTGGATTAGTCCTTTTCTGCCCTTTCTCCTCGGGCCTAGCTACCCGGTCTCCCCTTTCCTTTCTTACAGCTTCCCTCTTCTGCTTCTGGGCTTCCTCCATGTTGATGTATTTTTCTGCCCGGGATAATAAGTCTTCGAAATCCCCGGGCACTTTTTTGGTCAACGACTTGAAAAATTCACCCTCCACAACCAGTCCAGGGCTCAAACCGAGGATTTCATGATTATCTCCGGACAAATTCCGAACTACGTGACAGTCATGTTCATCACCAACTTCGGGCCGACTTAGTTGAACATATTTGATCACAATATAACAACAATCCTTGAATTAGTATTTTACAGTTTCTCTTTTACGTTTAATTTCTGTGTTGTTTTTTAATTTTATGCAAGTGTGTTTTTTTATATGTTGTACTCTTTCATTAAAAATTTATAACAATATTTTGATTTTAAATAAATGATAGTCATAATATAAGATAAAATTATTTTACGTAATAAATATATTTAAAAATAATATTATTATTTATTTTAAGTAATAGTCATTTACATTGTGTAAATAAATTGAAATTATATTTATTTAATATAAAATAATAATAATAATGATAAATGGGTGGACAACGGGATCGACAAATAACGAGGGTTAACGTTAGAATGAATGTGCACTCCAGACGTTTTGATGAGTAGGTGGGTGTTACATATTCGTATCATGAAACGTTACCTGGCAACTTGAAGCTGCGCTTTCTTTCCCAAACCCATTTCGCCTATTCCTATCAACGAGATTGGTAAAATTGAAAATTTACTGCAAAATCAAAGGCATTGCTTCTGCCGGAGCTTTTGCGATACGTCCCCTGTAGTGGCGCCGCCGCCGCCTAATTTCTGACGATGATGTGATTCAGGTACATTTGTTGTGGCTTGCTTTTCATTATATGTCGTGTGTAAATGGCTTCCAGTTTTGATTTCACTCAAGAATTAGGTCAGACTATAGTGGTTGCGACTTCGATCGAAAGTGTATAATTCCTGTCTGTTTATTTATTTCCGGGATTTCACTGGTAACGGTGGATGATTTTTGAGTCCTCTCTCCTCGCACACTCACTATTTCCATGAAATCAAATTTCGTGTTGAGCAAATCTGAATGTTTTTCTTGCGAAAATTTGGATTGTTTAGCATCATTGCTTGGAATGGCATCTATTGGGATAGGCCGATGAACTTTTGGATGTATAGAAGGCTGTATAGTCTCAGCTAATGGACAGATGCATTGTTATTTTTCCTGGGGCAGTTTATGTTTGTTTTTGCTAAAACAGAGTTTGTCATTTTCACAAGCTGTGTGGGGTTTTAAAACTGGTGAATGATATGTAAGAAACTGAACTTAAAAAAAATGCAATACGATTGGTTGTTTTAGATAAAGCACACAAATATTTTTGGGGCGATTAGTGGTTAGGATGACCCTCGATAGAAATGTTCTATTGTTATTATTTTCGTTTGAATTTCAACAATTCAGCTTTCTTTTGTTACTTGTTTCTGTTTCATACAATGCATTTTAATTGTCTTACATATTCTTTCTACATTTCAGACAACAACTGCTTATATTTGTCACTCATACCCAAATCTCTGCGAAGGCCTTGTCAACTGTCATGATTTAATGCTTCGCTGCTGAGAGACCTCTCTTTCTGTCTCCTCAATCTCTGGTTCACGTCTATTGGTGTAAATTTCTCTGAAATCTTTCGAAGATAAATGGCCGAAGATCTTAAAGATCTTAAAGTCTCTCTTGATAAGCTCCCAATAAAACGCCTGGATGCTATAGAGGAAAATGGCTTTGAACGCTTTCCACTGTCTGACTTGCCCACTTTCCTTTTCCATTGCATATTATGCATTGATTGACATATAGATGATGACTGATGTGTATGTTCTTATATGTGTGGCAGTGATGTGGGTTATGATGAGAAGAGAGTAAACTTGATACGGAGAATTGATTTTGCTTGGGTGGTGGAGAGAGAAGATCCCAATAAGAAGCAGAAGAAGGAAGGTGCGACTTCTGCAAAGGATGTTACAACCAACAATCAGCAATCATGGCAATGGCAGAGCTTAGTCGAGAATTTACAGCTTGCTCACCAAGAGCTCTCTGTTATCATCGATCTCATTAATACGGTAAATTGACTGAATTGTACACATGTGAATATGCCAATCTATTTTCCCGCATGTTTGTACTTTAAATCCCAAATAGGATGATTTATAACTTACTTGACATGAGTGGGTGCGTGTAATATGTCCACTTTGTACAATTTAAAATTTTAGTGTGGAGGAGGAGGATTCCTTCTTTGATTCCGAATTTCATGTTAATAAGCTAAAAGATGTTTTACAAGGCTCGACTAATATAGCTTTTGAAAAGGTTATATAGTTTCCTTATAGTATGATAATTTCTCTTTACACGTTTGTAGACAAATTGTAACTTAAATATGATAATAAAGATCATAGTCTAAGTCGGACTGCTATTATGAAAATCAAATTCTTAAGGATAGTATGTAAAAGGCGTCCTCCCAGGAATCCTTAGTATGGCCTAATTGAGGGTGCAAAGTAGCTTTAAGCATGGGAAAATATGGAAAGTGAACCACCTCCCTCAGCTGCGGACATACCCACTTAAGGTTCTACCTTCTTAGATGGTGCCTACGCATGCCTCCTGTTACACTGTAGGATAAATGATGAGTTCATGACTTTTTTCCTTTATTTACCTTTAAAAATTTGCACATTTTTTATATTCTGTTAGCAGATTTCAATATTTAGCTTGTACACAATGAATAGACCAAAACAAAGTAGGTACTAAATCTAATTGAGTGTACATAGTAGCATTAATCATGGTCAAACTTTACCCTGTAGGATGAATCATGGCGTTGTTACTGTGGTTACTCCGCTTTTACACGTTTTTGGTGTTCTGTTATCAAATTGAGAGAATTAGCTGATTAGCTTGTAGTATTACATAATTTGAGTGTTTAGTTCTTTATTGCGTTTTTGGCTTTAGCTCATATGCATTTTGATCAACCTATTTCCGGACTTCATTCTAACTTTCAATTCTCTTGATTATAGTAAGCATGATAGTGGGATTTTCCGATGTCTTATAGTTTAAAGATTAGTCTGACAGGCTGGGCTACCTTGATGAACTATTTGGAAGTTGATTTTTTTGGCTCATTCTGCCAGATCTCTATTTGCGGTCTGTAATCATGAGATAATAATTTTGAACAAGAAACATGGTAAATGGAGGGATTCAAAGAGAAGTATGGCCAAAATTTTGTTTTTCACTACACTGAATATATGATATGGTTTATATAGGTAGAGGCAAATGATTCTGTAACAGTAGCTGGCATGACGCGGCCAAAGCAGTTGCCTTACGAGCATCTCTCTGACCTCGCTGTGTCTACAGCAACCAAGCTACAAAGTTTTCGGGTATTTTATTTATTATAGACTGCAATTTTTTCCAGTTTTAGTCTTGTATTATTACAGCCGTGATGATTTGTTTTTCTTTTTTTTTTTGGTATGGTATATCGATTTGTATTTTCTTAGCAGGTTTGAGAGTGTATTTCAGGCTGTTGTCTATTTTTTTCTGCATTTCAATGCTATGATGCATTATGTTTGTATTCTTTCTTTCATGGTTTAGCATCTTGGTAAAACTTTCAAGCAATCTGCTAAAGCATTGGAAGAGCAGGTGGCCAGAGAAGCTAGATTCTATGGTGCCCTTATTAGGTAAATCTGGATTGTCCCATGGAAGTAAAAAACTTCCATTTTTCTGTGCACAAGACAAGTACCATACGTCGGACATAATTTTTCATTCCTCTTAATGTTGAACTTTTGGCCACATTTCTCATGGATGACAGATTGCAACAAAATTGGAAAGTTAAACGACACCGTTTGGTGGCTGCTGCCTCTGGAAAGGAGGGCTTCTACATTGATTTATCTGACAGTTCATTAAATGATTTGGCTTCTGCTTTCCGTCCATCGTCTATGTCTACAATTCTTGTTGAGCATGATGCGGCTGGAATGCTTGCTGTAAATTTGCCTCAAAATTCACGCCGTTCTCTTCACTTTGAGTTTCTCGGCTATAATGTGACAAAGCTACAGACCTTGCCTGAAAAATCTGCCAAAGAAACTAGAAAAGAACATGCAAGTGATGATAAATGTGTGAGGGAAATTCATTCCATTCTCCGTGACGTATATAGGGCGATATATGATGAACATGTAAATCAATTTGTAACTGTTCTCTCTAGAGTTGCTGCTGAACATCTACTTTATAGATCCCTTTAAAGAGGAGATTTCTACTAAAATTGTGTATGTCTAAACTATTTTTTGTATTTCGTTGCACTGATTTAGGTGTTCGATCTGGTAAATCGCGAAGCATGTAGTCCATCATTAGCTGCCAATTTAACCGGTATCAGAGAGAACTACTTACGCCTTAATATTGATCAAGAAGAATCTGTCTCCATTTCACTTTTAATATCCGATCAAGTTCATCAAACTTCCCGTGCATCGAACAAAAATTCACCTAATGAAGCTACAGATGAAGCTTTGGGATCATTTGATGGGCTAAATTTTGGAGCAGGGATAGAGAAAGCGATGATATCAGGGATTCCAAACCGAGTTGGTTTTGAGATTTATTTGAGACAATTATATCATGAATATGCCTTCGTCAGATCAAAAAATGCAGCTACATCTTCATTTGGAACTCGAAGTGCCAGTCAATCAGTAAAGGACAGCTCAAACATTCTTGGCCATTTCTGCATGTCTATAGCTCACAGAATCTTCTCAAATAAAGTTCTGTTAGTGCTGGAAAGTCTGGTATTATGCTATTAATTTCTGTCAGTATTTTACATTATGATGTGTAACAGTGTAAGAGTAAAAAAATTAGAATTTACAATCACATAGAAAATTACTCTATCTTAGAAGTGATATGCTTTTGAAGGTTTGCAGGACTCCATATATTCACTTGATTTCTCATCCCACTTGGCGCTCTCGTTCATCTACCTGGATACTCTCGATGAAGATACCTCAATCCATTCTTCAGGCTGGAAGCCAATTTCAGTTGTGTTCTTCTGGCAACATGAAGAATGTAAGATCTCAGTTTTGGACCAAGGTGGTGGTGATTGATGATTCCATCAAGGTAGAAGGGGAAGGTGCCCCAAATGTGGTTGGCCTTTTCAAAGGTAAGGCTGACGGGTTTTGTGCTGTTAATGGATACAATTGTGACTTGGCAGATCTTCCTATAATACTCCTTCAGCAGGTAATTAATGCATTATAGAGTTATGCTTAGTCTGTAGAATGAAGAGTTAAGGTTGCATATTATTATCATAAAGACCCAGGCCTCTTATCAATTGTGCATCTTTGATGTTTCCTGTTTCTGCATAAACAACGATAATGTTTTGTTTTAGTAGCTGCTTTCATTTGCTTTTTCTGTGTTTGGTAAGATTTTATATTAAACAAGCCTATGCAACTTATCTGGTTAGGTTAGGTGAATCTGTTCATTATGCCAAGGTTCGTTGCTTGAGTGCTAGATTTCAGCCTTTCCTATTTGAAGTTATCACAATGGAGATGGGGGAACAAAAGTTTAGCTTTTAAAAATAAGATATTTTTCTTGCTTGCTTCTTCGAAATTTCTACCCTGGGATAGAGCATAATCTGTATTGGGTGGTAGAAGTTTTGATGCAACAAATATTATTTTTCTACCCCCTTTAGTGTTTCTTGTTCTTCTCTTTGAGACAAAGCAGCATCACACTAACTTTTGTTTAGAACTGCATTTTACTCTTCCTTTGCCCACCCTTTTCAATGTTATTTAGGGAATATGAAATGCATGGAATGGATTCTTACAAAACAAAGCATGTTAGGTGTTAAATGGATATTCTTAACTAAAATTGAAAGAGATTTTGTTGTAGATTGCTAGCCATATTATCCAGTGGCTGCATGAGGAGGCCCTCGTTGTTGGTATCAAAGCGAACAGAGATTTTTTGTCCCTTGCATTCGAGCTGGAGCATGGTGAAATAGTTAGTCTCGTGGCTCATGTAGACCCTGATAACATTGATGGATGCATCTCTTGGTGGTTGATAATGGATGACGGACCCACCGAAGAACACAAATTTCACTCAGACCTATCGAATGGCGAATCTGAGAGTAGGAAATTCTTGGGGTACTTGTCTCTTGATGTTTTATACTCCACATTGTTGGACTTCTTAAACTTATGCAGCTGTTGACACATTAAATCAATCGGAAATTTATCTTTTACTTCTCATGTATAGTTTTGTATCGAGATGATACCACGCCATTAAGCAAGTTGGCACACCGGTTCGACGGATACAATACACGCTATTTTTTTGAATATGTTTTTAGTATTCCGCCAAAAATATTTATTAGAGATATAATTTTAAAAGCCGAATGCGGGATGTGATGATTTATGGTTGATTATGTGTTTGGGAGGAGATACAGGAAATATCAAATGATACGGATTTAGATCCTCTGCTGTGGTCGAAAATACAGCATTTTGTGTTGTGCACTTTTTACACGAGATGATCGACTGATCATCTCGTTTTCTCTGACAATTTTTCAATTTTATCTGACGCTGTGTGAGGTTCATCAGAACTGATCATCTTGTATAAAAATACACATTACTAGATAATGTGTTTTCAATCACAAGAGAGTATCTAAATCCCAAATCATACCAGAATGCACTCTGCTGTGATTAGAGTATGTAAATTTTTTTTTAAATTAGTGACCGTTTTGGAGATGTGAAGGCACGCAATTATTGTCTAAATGATAGAAATGTTTCAATCACTAATCTTAAATAAAAAAATTGAAATTATCAAAAAAAATATCCGCAAAACATGGCCAATTTGGATTCCAATCCTCCCTATAAACAGGTCACATAAATGAACAATTTTTTGACTTTTGTGTTGGGTGTATTCAATAATTGTTGAATTTTGTTTTGAAAAATAGACATTTCCTACTACAACAAGAAACTGGTTGTAATGGCGTACCAAGAAACTTTGGATTTATTCGGATCGTATTAAAGATAACGATAACGAATTTCCAAAGTTTTTTTAAAAAAACTAATTGTAATGAATATAAATTTTATAATAATGAAAAAAACTAATTGTAATGAATATAAATTTTATAATAATGACAATGGACTTTTTACATACAATATGAGTTAGACAATCCCATTAATTTATGGTTATAGCAAAATTTTGGAGGGAAAAAAATTACGCCAATTATTTTGCCGAAATTAAACATTAACTTTGACGGGGAAGAAAAGTTAAAAGAAAATTTCGAATCAAAACATTCTTTAATTTATTTATTTATTATTATTTTGTTGTAACATTCTTTTAATTTTGATCCATCGGTCTTCCGCAGTCGTTGAGTTGTCCACAAAATCTCTTTTCAAAACCCCCCGTCTCCTTCCCTCCCTCACTCGCTCACGCGGATCTTTTGTATATAAACGTTTATTATTTTTGTTGATTATTGATCATTTGAGTATTTTTTTTATCTGGGAAACCGAAGGGTGACGTTTGCTGGATACTCCTCCAAGAATTCATCGATACAGGGGAAGTTTTTCTTTTTCTACTTGTCATTGATGTGGGTTTTGTGAGATTTTGATTTTTTTTTCCGCGTGTGGCTTTGACTTTAGAGATGCTTAGTGGGTTTAAGTTTATATGTAGGAATATACAGTCTGCGGTACTGTTCGATTGGTGGAGTTCTTTGGTTGTTTTAAATTAGGCTTTTGGTGTGGTAAAGTTACTGCCATTCATCTGTATTTGGACTTTGAATTTTAGGAATTTTAGTTTAATTTTGTGGAGAGAACAACTTCTTTCGCTTGCCTTTTCAAGTATTGGTTAGTGAATATGTCTGGTGGAACACCGGTTGGGGGTGGATACATGAGGCAAAGGCATAGTCAAGGTTATGCCTCAAGTGGTGATGACCTTGAGGATGATGCATGTTCGAGGCTAATTTATCGATCGCCTTCATCTTCGAGAAGTCGTAGATGGGTAGAAATCTTGGAGAATTTTCTTTGGATTTCCTCTGTAATTTTCATCATATATTATGGGGATAGAAGGTCAAATTTCATATACCTCCTGTGGCACGATGATCGAATCAAAAGGTATGACTGTGAATATGGAATATTGTTATTTATCTTAGCAAGATTCAGGTGAATGAGGTAAGCGGGAAAAATGTGTAATCATAATAGATGGAAAGGAAGATTTGTTTCCATGAACGAATGCAGAAAATGTTGTAATGAAATGCCTCTGAGTTATTGCGATCATGAAACGAGTTACCAATAATTACTAATTCATAATTCTTGATAGTTGATAACCAATATGTAATAATTTGAGATAAGTATGTGTTATAGGTTGGTGCAGTTTTTTTTATCTAGTAATTCAATTATTTCTCTTTTCTCGAAGATTTGGAGAATCGTAGTTTTAAAAATGGAGAGCAAATAACCGATTTCCGGCTGTCTCCGTAATTGTTCCTGGAAAAATCGTGACATTCCTTAAGGTTTGAATAGGTGAACCTGATTGATCTATAAATTGTTTTCTAAAATTTGCTAAATGGTTTTGGTTTTATTGTGAATTATTTACGCCTATTTTTTATTCTTATTAAGGTCTGTGAGTTGTTATGTGTTGAGTTTTGGGGCCACCATGGGTGATAGAGAATTCATTCTTATATAATGTGGTTAGGGGTAGTATATTCCTAATAAAGTTGTATTGTAGTGAGGCCCTAGCTATATCACCATTGAATGTGCATTGTATAGCCTTAAAATAACATACATAATCACAAAATAACAAATGTTAAGGATTGAGAATGATGAGTTTCCTTTGGATCAAGAAAATGCTTTTCTTTATAGTATTTGCTCCATTAAGCTATGGTTTCCCCTTTCGCATGTCCCCATCTGTTGGGCCACTTGAATTTGTTGCTCTTTGACTTGGGAATGGAAAATAATGGACGGCAAAAGAAAAAAGTGCCATAGAGGAATACGACTATCTCCTATTTTTCTTATGTTTGAAAATATATGTATCTTGTAATGGTGGGTTGTGGGCTTTAGGAGTTAGATTTTTGTAAGCCAGTTAATTAGTTAAGTCGTTAACGGTATATTTTTCTGTACAAGAAAGATAGTTATAACGATTTTGATAATTCAATCGCTCCGTTTCTTCTCAACATGGTATCCCAGACAGAGAGCCTGAGTCTAGGTTCTTTATCTCACGCAAAAAACAAATAAAAAGAATGAATGAACATTCGACATTGTTCACGCGAACATTAAAATGGTGTACTTCATGCTTTAAAGAATTTGATTGACATTTCAGGCATATCATAACTTGTAAAATATAATTTCTGTGTTCTTTATGCAGGATACCATTGTGTGTGGGACTGATAGGTGTTGGTATGAATGTTCTTTTTTTCTGGTACACAAGCATGATTGCTTGGGGACTCCGAAAGTCTACTGAAATTTGGGATGCTTCAAGTGCACCTGCCCTACCTTTTATTACATTGATTGGGCTTCTATCCTTCTGCCTGTAAGAACTATAATCCTCATCTTTCAACTCTATTTCATTTTTTTTTCATATATGGCACATTTTCTTTATTCAGGTTCTGTTTTGCTTTGTGGCCAATCTGGAGTTTTTTGACATTGCCTCTTGTGGTATGTTTCTTGATGTTTTTATCGTGTATGTGTTCTTGAGTAGATGATTCTAAAGTAAGCGCCTGATTATTTTAATGTCCTCGTTTCTGCTTCCCGGAGTAAAGTTACTTTGTGATATGAAAAATCAATCCTGTCTTTGTTTCAATACTCAACATGGTTGTGTTTAGTTGGGGATGGAAGAGATCGATAAAATATTGCTATCTCATTACTTCTTTGGTTGGATTTGATTCTCCTTTATATCATCCAAGTGGCATAATCCTGTGATTTTTCCTTATAGTTTTTATCCTACCTTGGCGCGAGAGTTTGTCATCCATTTGTTTTGAGATGAAATTCCTTCATTACCCTCATCAATCATCCGAAATAAAAATAATAATTATAATAAAATTTGAGACCAACTTTAGCCAACAAGAGACTAAAGGGATGCTACAGTCGGCCATAAATATAACTCAATAACACCAAGCACAGTAGTAAAAATAGCAAAGGTGGTGTGAGAAGGCGATGCTCATAGCCTGATTTTAAATGTATAACTGTGTTTGGGTTGTATATCCTCGAGTGGTGATGATCAGATAGAGGTTGAGCTTGAGATGAAGGTGGTGAGGAATGAGGATGACGATTATGACAATGTTCGAGGGAAGTTAGCAGATAAATTAATGGAATAGTATCATCTTTTGTTGGTAAAAGGGAGGTTTAGGAGGTGTCAAGACTCAAAACACAAGGTCCAAAACGAAATCCTTTGTTCCAATATGTTCTCCATCTTGTGATGCAATTTGATATGAGTGCCTCTTATCCATGAACTATTAACGTTTAACGGGCACCATCATGGCTGCTTTGTTTCCGAAAAAACAGCACAAACGTCAGCATAAGGAATTATTAACTTACGGATAGATGGCATCGATCAACTAGAACTTGTGTCTACCATTCGTTAAAATGATAAACGTGGTACCCATTTTAAATTTGTTTCCGTTTATTGAAATTCCAATGTTTGAAGTAATCTTTTTTCAAGTCATTTAAATTTGCTGATTGTGTATATCTTCAAGAACTATTCCCCCCTCATTTTTGCAGTTCACTCTATTCATGGCATGCATGGTGATTCTGCCAAACGTCTTTGTGGGCACATTAAAGAAACAAATGAATTCGTTTCGAGAAGACTGAAAGTGATTGGTATTCATTCTGCTCTCTCCCCCTCCCGGCATACTTGAAGGAGACGTGTCCAAATTACCGTTGAAATTTCACTACTCTGTTTCAAGAACACAATGCGGTTGAAGACCTGTCTTTTATTTCTTGGAATTTCGGTTTCGTGTTTTGATTCATCAAAAATCTTACTTCCATTGGTTCATTGATGGAAGTGTAGGCGTGGATTTAGGTTGTTTTTGTTTCTGTTTTTTTAAAAAAGAAAAATTTGAAAGAGTTTTTTTTTTTTTTTTAAACACAGTATGATAGTGTAAAGCAGCAGATGTATTTTCTTTGAATAGGCAGCTGAGTCTTCCTTCTTCCTTGAGTTAAGTAAGAAATATTTGACAATAGAAATCACTCGGAATAAATTTAGTCAAATTTGCAGAATACCCTTCGAACTTGCTACCATTATTCAAGAAGGGGTGAGAATTGGTTGAGCTCTTGTAATTCCACAACCTCGAGGTCAACTAAAAGAGTAATGGACTCGAGCACGAACCATCGAGCTCAGATCGCAGTCGGCTCACGAATGAACTCTCTATATGGAAATAGTGTCAATATTTTTATTTGACAATAACATAATAAATACAATATTTAAAATAACAACTTTGTTTTATATTATCAAATTCGTTCGGGCTTGAAAAATCCCAAGTTCCAAATCAGATGGAGCTTCACATTCAAACACAATTTGTTCTTATCTTGTGCATAATGGGGAAATTTTCACTGGAAAAAGTTATACACACTGTATATATTGATAAATATTCATTCTTAGATACACTTTTACGATATTTATATGGATAACATCTCGTTTCCCTTGCATAATCATTGTTCTATAATTCTAAGTCCCAAAGAGTCTAAAAATTCAATTCTAGTCTTACATTTTATTTTTCAAAATTTTATCTGCATGTTAGACTTTTATAAAATTCTAGAAAGTTGACTGGGTAATCTCAGGCGCACCGGAGACTTGCTTTTCCCAACTCTATATTCCAGCCATTAGGATTGACCGTAGATCCACGAGGGTGGAACATATTTTTATTTATTTTTTTGAAAATTTGCAATTTGTGTTATTTATATTTTCATTCTTGCAGTTTTGGTCTTATTTGTTGTTAAAAATTGGATCATAGTCTAATATATTTCGAATTTTGATAATATTAGTCTATTTTTCTCGAAAATACTGATACGACATTATACACATGAACATAATATTGGTGTCATGTCAGCATCATATCGAATACACTATATCAAAATTGTAATTTTTTTATTAAAAAAAACCCTTTAATTTTTTACAAAAATAATAAAAGTATATTAGTTCTATTCATAGACTAATATTTAAATTAACCACCCAATCGATAACTTTTTAAGGCATCATCATTATTATTTTTAATTGTTAAATATCAATCAAATCTATATGGTCTCTAACTTTAAAGGTATAGATGTTGGAAATTTAATGTAAGACTATTTATGGAGATAAATTGAAGGTTTATAAAGTTAACTAATAATTTTAATTGATTTAACGATAAAAACAAAAAATTGTGGTACACTTCATGTGGAAATGTGGTACTAAAAAAGTACCTAGGGACTGAACACAAAAAAAAACGACGGCTGGGGACTGAAGGCCAATTTCTCAATAGAAATATGACTATTGTTATATCTTTTTATTTTTATTTTTAAAAAACGACAAAAACTTGTGTGAGACGGTCTCACTGGTTGTATTTCTATTTAGGATAAATTCTTTTTTAATTTTTTAGTTAACTTGTGTGATTAAATATCCTTCCTCAAAGGTGTGATAATGTATAATTTTTGAATAGTGATAATGATAAGATTGTATATTAACCATAATACCCTCAAATTGTTTTCTTCAATATAATATGAAAATTAAAATTAGTGAAAATTTAATAATTAATATAATATTTAAATTTTTNTTTAACATTAACATTCAAAACATTATTACTATTTTAATTATTAAAGTAAATGCATATTTACAAATTTATTTTTAATAAATATATTTAAATTAATTTTAATAAATGTAAATTATAATTATAAATATTTAATTATCTATCCAATTATTTTAAGAATATATATTTAACTAACACTTGGGACATTTTGGTGATTGCAATAAAATTTACAAAATTAATCAATCATTTTAAAATCATACCAAACACATGTTATTTATCCCACCATATTATTAATCCATATCTCTCATTTTTTAATCACTCTAACTACTAATCATTTACTTATCTCATCACACGTACCAAACGTTTTATGCTAAGAGTATTACTTTTTATTGTGAATATCGGTATTACTTTTTATTTGGGTCATCCCTGAAAAAGTATTACTTTTTATGCTAAGAGTATTACTTTTTATTGTGAATATCGGTAAGGTTGACCCGTCTCACTGATAAAATTTCGTGAGACCGTCTCACAAGAGACATACTCTTAAAAAATAGACACACGACAAAAAATATAATTTGATCAATGAAACTCATTTTTCGAATGATTATCACATTTAAATTGACTGAATTTTACGAGTCTTTTCATAATAATAATAATAAAAACGTAAGAAACATATAAAATCGATAATATATTTAAACATTTTATACTAATTTTTGATTATATATGATAATATATATATTTTTCGAGGAATTTATGTATCACATATTTCTGTTGAAAATTAATATTTTAATATTGAATATTTGAATATTGAATGTTGAATATTTGAATGTTGAAAATTAGGTAAAATTAGGTGTTGAATATTGAAATTTGTGTGTGATGATGAAGATAATGATTTAATTTATTTTTGGATTATTTGTAAAGAATTTCTATAAATAGATATCTCATTTGTGAAGAAAAACACAATTGAGTTGAGAGAAAAATATGATA
The DNA here is from genome assembly GCF_012295235.1 of Primulina huaijiensis. Lineage (NCBI taxonomy): Eukaryota > Viridiplantae > Streptophyta > Magnoliopsida > Lamiales > Gesneriaceae > Primulina > Primulina huaijiensis. The sequence continues at coordinate 21,480,149 of NC_133306.1, forward strand.
AAGTGTGTAGTGTGATAATTTTGAGAGTTTGAGATTTTTACTTTTTTACCGTAAATTTTTACTTTTTCACAACACGTTATCGGCACGAAGCTCTAAAAGTCCTCCATATTTTTCCAAGCTCCAAAACAGAAGAAAAAGATAACAAAAGTAATAATATTTATTTTATTGTTTATTTATTTATTGTGTATATATTTAATATATAATATACTGTTATTATAAATAATAAAAATAAATTTTTCAAAAAACTTGTTATAAATCCTGGGAGGATGTTAAGACGACATCCCACACTCCCGGTAAGAGATACGACAAGTATAAAAGTTTATAAGATTTTTAAACAAAATATCTTATGACACATCATTATAATAATGTGATATGATATACATAATTGTTTAAACATGACTAATATTATATACACCATATTATTACCATAAAATTATACAAATACATACATTTATTTTTTTTGTACACCAACGGTCATAAACGGTAACAAAACGGCTAGTTTTTGCCCTATAAATATGATCTCACAAACACATTCAATCACTTCAACTTTCTCTTCTTCTCTAAAATTATTCTTCATCAAATTTTTGAAGAAAAAAGAAGATGGCTTTCACAAAGTTATTTTTAATTATTTTGGTTATAATACTCACGAATCTTGTACTTATCGGAGAATATCCTCCTCGTGTGTTTTCTTTATTTTTACGAATGCTTGTATTTGTTGTTTATCCATTACTTTGTATTGCAATATTCATTAACTAATAAAATGCATCATTAATTTTTTTAGTAGCACCATGTCAAACTTGGCAAAGCTCGAATTCATTGCTCTTGATATTACGGAGAAAAATTATATGCCATGGACTCTCGATGTAGAAATGATCTTGAGTCAATAGGTCTAAATGAGACCATAAAAGAAAATGACATATGCACATCACAAGAAAAGACAAAAGCCATGATATTTTTACGTCGACATCTCGACGAGGGATTAAAATGTGAATATCTCATCGAAAAAGATCCCATGGCTCTGTGGAAAGGATTAAAAGAAAGATTTGAACATATAAGGGAAGTTATACTTCCGACCGCCCGTGATGAATGGAATATGTTGAGATTCCAAGATTTTAAGAAAGTAAGTGATTACAATTCGGCGATGTATCGAATAATCTCGCAATTAAAATTTTGTGGACATGAGGTTACAGAATCAGAAATTCTTGAAAAAACATTTTCCAGGTTTCACGCATCAAATATAACTCTACAGCAACTATATAAAGTGCGTTGATTTGCGAGATATTCTGAACTAATCGTCTGTCTCCTTGTGACGGAAAAGAATAATGAGCTTTTAATGAGAAATCATCAGGCACGACCCACTGGTTCAACGGAATTTTCTGAATTAAATGTCGTAAACAAAAATGAATTTAAACCTGGAAACAAAAATCAAAGTTATAGACAAAATTTTGGTCGAGGACAAAATCGAGGTCGTGGTCGTGGACGTGGACGTGGAAGTGGTCGTTGACGCGGCCGTGGTTTTGAAAATAATCGAGATAGTTATTTTTATAACTCATCTCTCAAAAGAGCGTCCCAAACCATCCACCGAAAAGGCATCAAGAGAATATGAGTGTTAATGAGAATCACTCAAAAAGATTTGAAAGTTTTTGTTTCAGATGTGGTACTCCAGGACATTGGTCCCGTATTTGTCGAGCCCCTGAGCACCTTTGTAAACTTTATAAAGAATCAATAAAGGGGAAAGAAAAGGAAACCAACTTTGCTGAACACAGTGAACCTTTGAGTGATTCAACTCATTTTGATGCTGGAGATTTTCTGATTGATTTCTCAGATAATGATCAATTTGCTGGTAGAATAAATATGTAAAATATTTTATTTTTTCATATACTCGTATGATAATGTTTTATAGTGTGTTATATTGTATTGTATTTTATTGTCAGTAATTTTATTTCATTGCATATTTTTTTGAAGTTCAAATATGGAGAATGCTATGAACCAAGCTGAAGTTTGCATACCTGATAGTGGTACAACGCACACTATCCTCCGAGATAAAAGATATTTCTTGGAACTAAAACCAACAAAAACAATGGTGAATACAATATCAGGTCCTGTAGACTTGATTAAAGGATGTGGTAAAGCACAATTTTTGTTACCTAATGGTACAAAATTTTTGATCAATGATGCTTTATATTCACCACAATCGAAAAGAAATTTGTTGAGTTTTAATGATATATATTCCCATGGGTATGATACTCAAACAATGAATGAAGGGAATGAGAAATATATGTGTCTTACCACATATAAATCAGGAAAGAAATATGTGATTGAAAAACTACCAATGCTCCCTACTGGATTGCATTATACACATATACGTCCCATTGAATCAAACATGGTAATTGATAATTCTTCAATATTAACCAATTGGCATGATCGATTAGGACATCCTGGTTCAACAATGATGCGAAGAATTATAGAAAATACACATGGTCATCCATTGAAAGACCAGAAGATCTTTCAGAATAATAAGTTTCAATGTAAAGCATGTTCTCTTGGAAAACTTATTATAAGACCATCACCAGCCAAAATCCAAACTGAATCACCAATGTTTCTTGAACGTATTCAGGGTGATATTTGTGGACCAATCCATCCACCATGTGGACCATTCAGATACTTTATGGTATTGATTGATGCCTCCAGCAGATGGTCACATGTATGTTTATTGTCAACTCGAAATGTTGCATTTGCAAGATTACTTGCTCAAATAATAAAATTGAGGAATCAATTTCCCGATTATACAATCAAGAAAATTAGACTTGATAATGCTGGTGAATTTACTTCCCAGACTTTCAATGATTATTGTATGTCTATGGGAATCATTGTTGAGCATCCTGTTGCTCATGTACATACTCAAAATGGATTGGCTGAATCATTGATTAAACGTCTGCAAATGATTGCTAGACCAATGATTATGAAAACAAAGCTCCCTATTTCTATATGGGGACATGCAATTTTACATGCTGCTTCATTAATTCGCATCAGACCAAGTGCATATCATAAATACTCCCCATTGCAGCTTGCATTTGGTAAAGAACCAGACATTTCTCATCTGAGAATTTTTGGATGTATGGTGTATGTGCCTATTGCACCACCTCAACGAAAGAAAATGGGACCTCAAAGAAAGATTGGAATTTATATTGGTTATGATAGTCCATCGATCATTCGATATCTTGAACCACAGACAGGCGACGTGTTCACAGCACGTTTTGCTGATTGTCATTTTAATGAGGAAATCTTCCCAATGTTAGGGGGAGAACAGAAACATACCGAAAAAGAAATTACATGGTATGTATCATCATTGTTACATCTGGATCCAAGAACAAAACAATGTGAAAAAGATGTACAGCAAATTGTGCACTTGCAAAGAATAGCAAATCAAATACCAGATGCATTTGCAGACACAAAAGGGGTAACTAAATCATATATACATGCTGCAAATGCCCCTGCTCGAATTGAAATTCCGAAGAAACAAATTGAAGATAGTCATGATGTCATTAAACGCCTGAAGCGTGGAAGGCCAGTTGGTTCCAAGGATAAAAATCCTCGAAAAAGAAAATTCATAGAGAAACACAATGATCACAAAATAGAGAATGATGTTCCTGAAGAAACACATAATGATCACAAAATAGAGAATGATGTTCCTGAAGAAACACATGATGATGAAAATGTTTTGTCAGAACCACAAACTGACGAGAATCATGAAATCTCTATCAATTATATTAATACTGGAAAAATATGGAACCGAAAAGATATAGAAGAAATTGATGATATATTTTCTTATAATGTGGCAATCGACATCATAAATGATAATGAAGATCATGAACCAAAATCTTTTGGTGAATGTAAAAATCGGCAGGATTGGATAAAATGGAAAGATGCCATCCAGGTTGAATTGGATTCGCTAAATAAACGTAATGTTTTTGGACCTATAGTCCTTACACCTGAAGGTGTAAAACCTGTTGGATACAAATGGGTTTTTATTCGAAAGCGAAATGAGAAAAATGAAATAGTAAGATATAAAGCTCGACTTGTTGCACAAGGTTTTTCTCAAAGGCCTGGAATTGATTATGAAGAAACGTATTCTCCTGTGATGGATGCAATTACGTTTCGGTATTTGATTAGCTTGGCAGTATCTGAAAATTTAGAAATGCGTCTTATGGATGTTGTTACAGCCTACTTATATGGATCACTTGATAGTAATATATATATGAAAATCCCTGAAGGATTTAAGATGCCTGAAGCACAAAGTTCAAAACCCAGAGAATGTTATTCTGTGAAATTACTAAGATCATTATATGGGTTGAAGCAATCCGGCAGAATGTGGTATAATAGGCTAAGTGATCACTTGATGAAAAAGGGATATGTAAATAATTCAATATGCCCTTGTGTTTTCATTAAGAAAACAACATCCGGATGCGTAATTATTGCTGTATATGTTGATGATTTAAACATCATTGGAACAAATAAGGAAATTCAAGAAGTTGTGTNAAAATGCGTCTTATGGATGTTGTTACAGCTAACTTATATCGATCACTTGATAGTGATATATATATGAAAATTCCTGAAGGATTTAAGATGCCTGAAACACAAAGTTCAAAACCCGAAAAATGTTATTCTGTGAAATTACAAAGATTATTATATGGGTTAAAGCAATCCGGCCGAATGTGGTAAAATCGGCTAAGTGATCACTTGATGAAAAAGGGATATGTAAATAATTCAATATGCCCTTGTGTTTTCATTAAGAAAACAACATCCGGATGCGTAATTATTGCTGTATATGTTGATGATTTAAA
>NC_133306.1:21485418-21566048 GCF_012295235.1 Primulina huaijiensis
TGCATGTGTTGCTCAAATGAAAGAAGGATACATAAAAAGCGACAGAACTAAACATATTCCTCCTAAGTTCTTCGCATTCACCAAGGAGCTTGAGAAGAATAAATATATTGATATTCGTCACATTCAATCAAGTGAAAACTCATCAGATCTCTTCACAAAGGCACTTCCTACGACAATATTCAGAAAGCATATATATAATATTGGGATGCGCAATCTACGAAATCTGTGAAGAATTGTTCGTGTCAACATGAGGGAGAGTTTACGTGACTGCACTATTTTTCCCTTACTATGGTTTTTATCCCAATGGGTTTTTCCTAGTAAGGTTTTTAACGAGGCAGTATAAAAACACGTAATGAAGACAATCATTATGATCATCATCACAATGGGAAGTGCTAAAAATTAATATTTTAATATTGAATATTTGAATATTGAATGTTGAATATTTGAATGTTGAAAATTAGGTAAAATTAGGTGTTGAATATTGAAATTTGTGGGTGATGATGAAGGTAATGATGTAATTTATTTTTTGATTATTTGTAAAGATTTTCTATAAATAGATATCTCATTTGTGAAGAAAAATACAATTGAGTTGAGATAAAAATATTATAAAGTGTGTAGTGTGATAATTTTGAGAGTTTGAGATTTTTAATTTTTTATATTAAATTTTTACCTTTTCTTCAAAATCTCAAAATTTTGAACAAATGTGGAAAATATCAACTTTCAAGTGGGAAATGTCAGATGTGAACGCTGAAGAAGCCTTAATGTTCTGCTCCATTTTTCTCCGAAATGTATAAAATTGTTGCTGTTGCCAGATCACGCTCGCATAGTCTCTCTGGTGCTGTGCTGGTTGTGTTTTATGGGACCAGTTTCCCACTGAAAATGTTAATGGTGTGAGTGAAATCGCGGGAGTGAATTCACTAGAGAGATTGGATTGAAGAGTCTTGATGTCCTAATCTTACTTCACTGCTTTTCTTTTTCTCCCACCATTTGTCCCGCTGTCTCGCATTTTGAGCTTTTAAGGGTTTTTGTAGGATGACACAGTTTGTGGTGTTTTCCGTTTTCTCTCTTCATTGGTCAATTTACAATTCATTTTGTGAGGTTATGCCATGTGGGTTTTTGATTTTGCTCATGGGTTTTATCAGCGGATTACTTTAATCTATTATTGCAGTTGATATCTGTTTTCTGGGGGTTACCGAATCTCTGTGTGGTGGAACTGAAGCAGGAATCTTTTTTGAATCCACCGTTGTTTGATTAGATAGATTCTGTTTGTAGATTGAGAGATTGTGAAATTGAAAATTTGAAAGATTCGATTCTGGTGGGCATTCTTGTTGTAGGTTATATCGGTTGCGGGATTTGAATCTGAAGTGGCCAGTTTATATACTCAATTGAGCTTTTAAGATACAAATGCTATTAAGTTGGAATATTTTTCAGTTCCAGATGGGATGAGTTTCCACAAATGGATAGGGTGATTCAGCCTCCCCTGGTAAACATATAGTAAATTTCTGCAGTTACCAAATTTGATTGCTTTTCATAACGTTCTGTCTTTTCGAAGTTTTTGGTGATTGTAATGTTTTTGCATTTTGAATTTAGAGGTTGTGTATTCTTGTTTGCTTTGAGCACTCACGCACTAAATTGTTTATGTTTTGCTCCTTTAACATATACGGATAGAGATTAACATGCTGGCTTGTGGGAAATGACATTGACATCATATCTATGATTGGCGCTCGAATTTGTATTTTGTACGTCCCCATAGCTTAAGGCTGGAATTAGTTCTTGTAGAGGATTGTAAATCATCCTCTTGACTGTTTCATTTTCCTGTTTTTTCATTGATCCATGTAAATATAAATGTAGATGTGCAATACTCCATGCCCATTATGTAAGTTTTAGAAAGGTTTTTGGAAGTGAATGTCTAGCAAGAGGTTCTCCGAGGATGTGACTGGAAATTGTGATTTCCCCCAGGGCCGAGGACCTTTCTGTTATACTTTAATTAGCTGTTTAGCTCTTGTGGATACTAACTTATTCATAGAATTAACTATTGAAAACTGTATTTGATTATTTCTTAAGAAGAACAATAAAGATTTTGAGCTTATAAATGTTATTTTTCTAGCTCTAAGAATTATTAACATTTGTACTAGGACAACAGCTAAGGGAAGCACAGTAACGAGTATCATGTAGGAATGCTAGATTTGTACTTTCCCACATTTGTGACGTGACTTCCTCAGTTCCTAGTCCTGCCATGTCCACAAACAAAAGCAATCAAATCTCATTTGTTGACATCCTTCTACACTTATGGTCTTCCTACTCGCCCTATTTTGTTGGCTTTTATGTTTGATTTAAAGTCTTTTCTTGACTTAAATGCATAGAATTATCCCTAGTGTGGAAAGGGGGAAGTGGGGAACAAGTTTTTTTTACCTTTTCCTTGGGGAGGAATTGTGGTGCATAAGCCAGAGGTGTGGGCCTAGGGAATTTTTAAGAACTTTTTATGATAGTCTGATTTAGATCAATCGTCATTATTTTTAAATCATCCCACATCTGAAGAGTAGCACTATTATGGAAGACCAAATATATGATCTGAAGTAGGGAAAATGCTAAAACTCATGGTGATCAGTGATACTAGCAAGTAATTTGGAGTTGTGGAAAGAAAGGAATGTGTTGATTTTTTACGAAATGCATGAGAGAGAACTTAACCATGGGCCAGGTTGCTATTTGGACACTGTCGTGCAGAGGTCTTGACAAACTCCATTTAGTTCTTATTAATCAGGTGACAGCCTTTATTAGTGTAGGTCAATAGTTGTGCAATTTGTTTGCAGTTTTCAGGGAGTAAGTTGGGTAGTCCTAACATTATCGGAAGATCGTGTTGAAGGATGTTTTATCCTTCAATCGTACTTCGCTTTATTCATCAATAAATTTTGTTTCTATCGAAAATTATCTGATATTTGGCCGAAATGAGCCGCTGAAATGAAAAGGAAACAGAGCATAAGCTGTTGAGTATGACATGAAATCTTAACTTGAAAGAGTGTTGTAGACCAGTATTCGTGATTAGCTTCTTGGAGTTAAAATTTAATAAAATTACGGTCTCGTTCTAGTAGAAATAATTAAAGAATGATTTGGTGATAATTTTCAATGCCCTGGCTTTGACCTAAACCACCTTGGATTGTTTTGTGACGTTTAACCAATAGATAATAATGTTTGTTGCAGGTAGATACAACAGCTTGCCTTTGTAGAGTAGATGCAGGTCTCAAAACAGTTGTCGGGGCTAAAAAGTATGTGCCAGGAACAAAGCGCTGTCTTCGGCCTGACATTAAACCTTCCATTCACCCCTCCAGACAAAGGCCACCACGTGACCAGAATAGGAGTCAATCCCCACTACTGCCTGGTCTTCCTGATGATCTTGCTATTGCTTGCTTAATCCGTGTCCCGAGAATTGAGCATTGCAAGCTTCGTCTAGTCTGCAAAAGATGGTATCGCCTTCTAGCTGGAAATTTCTTTTACTCGCTTCGGAAAAATCTTGGAATTTCGGAGGAGTGGATTTATGTATTGAAAAGAGATAAAGATGGAAAGATATCATGGCTCGCCTTTGACCCAATATATCAGCTATGGCAGCCTCTCCCTCCTGTGCCCAAAGAATATTCTGAAGCCCTTGATTTTGGATGTGCTATACTTAGTGGTTGTCAACTTTATTTGTTTGGCGGGAAAGATCCAGTGAAAGGCTGCATGAGAAGAGTTGTCTTTTTCAGCGCTAGGACTAACAAATGGCATCGTGCCCCCGATATGCTTCGGAGGCGACATTTCTTTGGCAGTTGTGTCATGAACAATCGGTTGTACGTAGCTGGTGGGGAGAATGAGGGGGTTCACCGATCTCTAAGGTCTGCTGAGGTATATGATCCCAACAAGAATAGATGGTCTTTCATTTCTGATATGAGCACTGGAATGGTGCCTTTTATAGGGGTTGTTTATGAAGGGAAATGGTTCTTGAAAGGTCTCGGTTCTCACCGGCAAGTCCTTAGTGAGGTTTACGTACCTGAAACTGATAGCTGGTACCCGGTCTATGATGGAATGGTCACAGGTTGGAGGAGTCCTAGCACCACAATTGATGGGCATCTCTATGCTTTAGATTGCAAAGATGGCTGCAGACTTAGATTGTACGATAAAACCACGGGTACGTGGACCAAGCATGTTGACAGTAAAATGCATCTGGGCAGCTCAAAGGCCTTAGAGGCTGCTGCTCTCGTTCCGCTTAATGGGAAATTGTGCATTATCCGAAATAACATGAGTATCACTCTGGTTGATGTTTTGAAATCTGATCGCGGGCAGGCAGCTACTGCTGAGCATTTATGGGAAACTATTTCTGGGAAAGGACATTTGAAAACTTTGGTCACCAATTTTTTGTCCAATCTTGCTGGTAGAAATCGACTAAAAAATCGCATAGTTCATTGTCAGGTTCTTCAAGCTTGAGACGTATGTATGGCATGTTCTATGTCTTTTGTATTCGCGTACTGAGGACCTGAGCTACCGGTAATGGGAATGTCACAGAATGGTATGAATCAAATGCTCAAGCCTGTTGTTTGAAGTGTAAGATTTCATTTTGTTAGATAGGTTAAACTTTTATGCTCGGTTATTGTATCATATCATACAATACTTTTTTACATGTCTTAAAATTAAAGGCGCAGACATCTGTTGTAAAATTCTTTAATCATCCTAAAATTATATGCATGATTTTGTCGTATGTAATTTCAACCAGTACTCGAGAATACCAAATCCAAACTCTAATTTTTGTGATGGTTGTTTTAAGTGCTTGATTTTATTTTATTTTAATAATTAAAGAATTTGATATTAGTAGTAGTACATCAACGAGTCTAGAAGTCCATTCTGGCTAATAATTGAACCCTCTCGAGTTTTAGTTTCATACATGAAAATGTTGTGTTCTCTCATGAGTGCAAGAGTGGTTATTTATTTGTTTATTTTGTTGCCTTCCAACTTTCATCTTAATTTATTGGGTGCACCCCTCCCAACCTATTGAGGTCAATATGGAACGGTGATGTTGACATTAGGGACGCTTGACTCCACAGAAATCGAGATGTATTTTGACTGTGGGTGATGGGAGTTCATTGCACAAATATAAATTTACCTCATTCACTAGAAACTTTGTTTCCGGTGGTATCTTTAACTTAAAAAAACTAGCCTGCAATTTCTCTCATTTTGAAGAATTTCAATGCTATTTGATGTCTGGTGAAACTGTTGAATATGTCAATTATTTTATAATCGATAAAGCCTTTCAATTTGTAAACACATAATGATACATTTCGATTTTAACAAATACAGTTTTTTTTTTGGGGTAGTATTGTCGATTTCGATACAAGGAAACTAATATAATAGAAAATGAAAGGTTCGTATCCAAAGCTATTGATACTGGAAGACCAAAACATCCCTACAACAATCTTTTGAAACAAAATTGCTGATAAAAAACAACATTTTCTGTTCACTAAAATGGCGCTATTTCTAGTAAGGAGGTAGCGTTTCCTACTCTTGCAAAATGGAACATTATTAGTTGTACAACACAAGGCAACATGCCATCGGATTACAACAGAAAGCACAAAAACAAAGTTTCATGAATCAATCTATGATCCAGCAAACTTAGAACGTGACAACAAGAAACTCTTCTCCTTCTGATTCTTGTACTCATTGTGTCGTAGGAAGAAATAGTTCAGATAATCAAAATCGATAGGAGACATTTTGGCCTGCCACAACAAACAGGTAAATCTTAATGCAACACCACAACTTTTTATGAGCAATAGTAGGAAAAAACTATAAGTACCTGGATTAGAGCCCATAAAGCCCAATAAAGATGCGAGGCTAGCATATAGGTATTTGTCTCTGAGTAAAGAGCTTCGAGTTCTTCATTAGAAACCTGCAGGGAGGTTGTAGCCATGTCCATTAAAGGCCACATAATTATATATAATTTGGATTTGGATCACCTTAATTACCTTAATTATCATAGATACCTATACCGACACAGATTACTGCCATTTTATGTCAATATTTTTCCCCTAATAAGCAGAGTTACAAGTTTTCGAGACACATGTACAATGGCTCTATTCACTCCATAGCTAATAACATTAGTTAAATTCAAAGACATTTGGTATTGGTTCTATGATCAGATGTATGAAAGACTGCAACATACTTCGTGTGGGCTGTCTGGTTTCAAGTAGTGCCTGAAGAAGTGGTACTGTTCGTCTTTAATTGGGTACCTGCAAATGAAACAGGTCTCAGAATAACTACAAATATATCCTATAATTCTGCAATAGAGGAATACAGATTAAATACAATGTTAGGAAAGGAAGATGACGCACAAGCTATAATCACAATCATAGCCAGCATATTCGTTGAAGTGATTTCCGATGTCAAAACCTCTGTAACCATATGATCCATATTCAAAGTCGATGAAGTAAAGCTTATCTGAAAATTTACCAAAACAAGTGGGAGCTCATAAGAATGTCGGTAATGAAAAGGAGGAAAGAAAAATTACCGACATCTATTACATTGATATCGGTTACCACATTTTGAAATTTCTCCCAAAATGAACAAAGGAAAAAGGGGAGCCAATTCCAGTCAGGTTCATGTGCCCAAATAGCTTCAATAAGTTAGATACTTTACCCGTCAGCAATTTGATGCCCACAATTATGTGATGCTTCTATATCACCCCTTTCATAATTCATATAAATTTGTCCTCAAATTGTCCTGGAGAATGGTATTTCCACCTCAAATTTACCATTGGTTCATTAAAGCAAACGTTTATTTATTCTATGTACTACACTTCACATACTTCTCATCATATCTCGACCAAATGGTAATTAAGCCCACATAAATAACCAGTACATATTCACCTCAAGGAAGTCTTTCATATTGAATTTAAATGATGTTGAAAATGTTGATACCATGTCATAACAAAAATAAAACCAATTAAAAAGCTGTCTGATATTGTTCTGATATATTTGCATAAGCTAGAACTGAACCCACGGGTCAACAGTGGATGTTTGCTACAATTTTTAAACAAGTATTAAAAAGGTCAAAGAAGCCAAGAAACAGCTGGTGACATAAAATAGCACAAAGCGCTTACTCTCTGTCTCTGTGTGTGTGTGTGTGTGTGTGTGAGAGAGAGAGAGAGAGAGAGTGGGTGTGTGTGTGTAAAGCTATCAGCTATGGAATATGGATGATGCTTACCTTCCTCATCATTAAGCATCAAATTCCCAGAAAGCAGATCATTGTGTGAAAACACAATGGGAGCATTAAAGCGATCTGTCATTTCCTGTTCCAGAATAAGAAATACGTTGTTCACAAATAATAATCTAACTTCTCACACAAGATAACAGAAACAAAGAAATATGCCTATGGTCTCTATTAGGCAATATCTTGCTACATTGGCCAACTATTGACTTCAAAAATCCTCAGGCATTGCTATGTGTTCATCAATCAATAACTGTTTCTGATGCTAAGAGCAAGAAGACAGTGTTCAAATGAGCAAAGAAAACCATACAGATATTAATCCAAGATAACAGGCATATTCTATGGAACAATCAAAGGCAATGACAAAATATGTAAGCCGGAGGCAAATGTAAAATATAACCTTGAGTTCAATGATTTCTTTATGAATTTCTCCAAATGAAATTGTCTCGTACTTTCTTTGCTTCTCATGATCATCAAACTTGAGGCTTGACGCTGCATGTAAACTTCACAGTCATCAGACATAAAATACCTAGATAACAACCACTGACAGCCATCAACCTTACAACATTTTCCAAATTCATCATATAAAATATTGAAAATTAAGCACATCCAGATCATTTACTGCTAATAGAGCACCTCGTTCAAAGAACTTGAAGATGTCATTCCACAGTTGAGGCTCTTTAGAACCAGGTATTTCCACCTCATGGAACCTCCGGAGCTCTTTAGCAATTTTTGAGACGAGCTTTGGCTTTCGCATGTCTGTCAAGAAAAACCAACAAGATGAGGAAAAAATTTCAAATTTAAATCACAAATATTGTGACAACACAAATTGTTCAATGGCGCTCCTCGCAGGTACGGCTGTAGCATTTAAGAATGGATGGTGGCTAGAAACAAAGCTGAAAAGAAATTTTGACTGGGAATAAGAGAAAAAATTGGATCAATTGAGAAGGTTTTGAAACCGCGATCCAAGCTGAAGCACTTGTTTAATATAGCTCCGACTTTTAATCCACACACACGTACATACCTTTTTTTATTTTTTTTTAATTAGGAGGTTGGGGGAGGTCGCCAACAACTCTTGGCAGTCACGGATTATAAGCAACTGACTTTAGGCAACCATAACACTTTGATAAAAGCCTCCAATGCCCAAATGTAAAACACAAAAGTTGTCGAAGGTCTTTTATGGATTCGAGAGGCCCAAGAAAGTAATTTCCTGCTGCCGAAATTGAGGGAATGTCCAGATTTTATTCCAGACAGTTTCTAGGTATGCATTTAAAGTGTGTTTTATGAGAGAAAAACATGTATATTGATATAAAACAAATCAATGGATAAGAAACTTAATCTAATATATAAACTTATACTTTAAAATTTAAACAGTAAATAGATAGTTATCTAATAATCTAAAGAACCTATCCTCATTTTAAATTCAAGTATCCGACACTCCACCTTAAGTTGGGTGATATATGTCAATCATGCCTCAACTTCAACACCAACTCTTCAAATGTGGGTCGAAATAGAGCCTTTTTTAGAACATCTATAACTTGCAACTTGCTAGCAATGTAGTCAACTCTCAAAATTCCTCAATTTTTTCACTAATGAAATGACGATCTATTTCAACATGCTTAGTATGATCACAATGAATTGCATTCTTGGCAATGCTTATTGTTGTTAGGCTGTCACACTTTAGTTCAATTGTCTGATGTCCTTCCAATTCCAACTCTTTCGATTGTCTGATGTCTTTCCAATTTCAACTCGGTCACAACCTTTGGAGCCATATTCCTTCGCAAATTTCATTGACCAATGACAAAAATTCCACTTCTGCTTCTTGCCACCACTGTTTACTTCTTGTTACGCCATGTTACTAGGTTTCCCCAAACAAATGAGCAATACCTAGATGTAGATCGTCTATCAGTAGAAGATCCTGCCCAGTCCGCGTAACTGTATACTTGTATATCTCTTGAGGTGGTTCTGTGGAAACACAGTCCCTTCCAAGAGGACCCTTTTAGGTACTTCAATATCCTAAAAACAACCTCCATCTGTTTCTCTGTTGGATTGCTCATGAACTGACTTATGAAGCTTACAACTTAGCCAATATCTGGTCTTGTACGAGAGAGTTATATCAACTTGCCTACTAATCTTTGATATCTTCCTTTATCAACAGGATAACTATCATTCTTCTGACCAATTCTGACATTTGGGTCCGTTGGTGTATCAAGAGGCTTGCACCCCAACATCCATGTTTCTTTTAAGAGATCCAAGACATATTTTCTTTGAGAAATTCAAATTCCATGATTTGATCTGGCCACTTCCATTCCCAATAAATATTTCAACGATCCAAGATCTTTTATCTCGAATTCCTTCGAAAGCAGCCGCTTAGTCTGAGTGATTTCCTCCTCATGATTTCCGATCACAATATCATCAACATAGACAATGATAACAAAGATTCCATCTACGTTGGAGCGTTTAACAAACATAGCGTGGTCTGATTGGCATTGTAGATATCCATTGTCTTTCAGGACTTCGGTGAACCTATGAAACCAACCCCAAGCGATAGTTTTAAACCATAAAGTGATTTCTTCAACCTACATACCTTGTTAACAACGTCTTTTGACTCAAATCATGTAGGTATATTCATGTAGATTTCCTCTTCCAATTCTCCATTTAAGAAGGTATTCTTGACATCAAGCTGGTATAGAGGCCGATCTAAATTTGTGGCAATGGATAGGAGTACACGTATTGTGTTCAGCATGGCTACTGGTTCGAAAGTTTCTTAATAATCAATCACATATGTTTGGGTATACTTTTTTTCTTCCAGATGTGCTTTAAACCGTTCAATGTTTCCATCAGCTTTGTGCTTAACTGTAAAGAGACATTTGCAACCAATAGCACGTTTCCCGGGTGGAAGTTCTGTGATCTGCCAAGTATTGTTCTTTTCAAGGACTCAGATTTCATCAAAGGCAGATGTTCTCCGATGTGGATTTTGGAGAGCTTAATTGACGCTTGATGGTACTTGTACCCGATCTTAATTCACAAAAAAGGTACGATATGCAGCAGATAAACAATCAAATGTGGCAAAGTTACTCAACGGATGTTGGGTGTATGAAGGTGTAAAGAATGAATCGTCTTCATGAAAAGTGACATTCATGGACAAGTAGAATTTTCTGGTGACAGAGGAATAACACTCATATCTTTTCTGATTAGGGGAATACCCAACAATCCACGATTGTGAAGGAACACACTAATAGAAAAATGCAAGGGGATTATCACCTTGGGCAGTAATACTTCCTGATGCAATGTCAGTGTTTGATGGCAGCTGGGATCGCTGGCGGAATAGCCTTTGGAGGACATCCAACTGGGCGCTGGTCAAGGGCATTGCCTCAGCGGAAAAGGATCGGCAACTGAGACAGCCCGACGTTCTTGCGTAGGCTTCCAATCCGCGGACTTGCCATGAATTTTCCAGCAATAATCGATCTTGTGATTAGGTTTCTTGCATTTTTCGCATCAATGTCGTCCTGGAACTGCCGTGTATGAGAATGTGTAGACTCAAGTAGGAATGATAGGGCTTGGAGCTGTAACGTGGGGGCAGAACCATCAGGGGCTACGGAACTGTGCTGCAAAGAGCCCAGCCGTGCAACGGATTTTTTCTAGTCTGACCACCGAGAAGACGACGGGGAGGCTTGATAATGGCTTTGTGCTCAGGACCCGACCACGGACATTATCAAGATCTCGATTTAGCCCATCAGGAATTTGAAGACTCGCTTACTTTAAACAATTGAGCAATAGAGTTTCTCGTCCTTGGAGCACGTCCATTGAAATTCGTCGATGAGATCAATTTTCTGCCATTGTCGAATCAAGGAAGGGTAGTTCGCAACCGAGCTTTCTTCTTGGCAGAGATCGTGCACAGTAGATTCAATGGCAAAGAGCTTGGCTGTGTTATCTTTGCAAGAATATGTTTATCTGGCCGCATCTCAAATGTCTTTTGCAGCCGAGTAAAGGAGAAAATTTTCGCCAATTCCAGGCGTCATTGAATTATTCAACCAAGACATGACTAGGTTGTTTTCAGCCTTCCAATTTTTTAACCTGACATCGTCCGAGTCAGGTCGTGTCACACTGCCCGTGAGATGATGTTCCTTGCCACGTCCACAAATGTACATGAGGACAGATTGTGACCAAGACAAAAAAATTCCAGCCAGTACGCTTGTGGCACGTGATGGAGAGAAGAGAAGCATCACGGGTCGTGGTCACCGGCGGTGATGAACTGTCTATGGAATAGGTCGTGCCGTAGTTCGTCATTGGCCACACCCGACGTCTAATACCACGTGGTTTATGAGAGAACGCGTATATTGGATGGAATCAAATCATGTTAATAATATCCAAGTACATAACTTATTTGTACAAAAGAAATCAATGAATACGAAACCTAATCTAATCTAAACTTAAACTTTAAAATTTAAACAGTAGATAGATAGTTATCTAATAATATAAAGAACTTATCTTTATTTTAAATTCAAACATCCGACATAAAGGCACCGGATGGATCCCTCTAGCAAAATCTCGATCAAGATCCATGTACAGAAAACTTATAAATCTCACCACAAATGAGTCACTTAAAAGGATAAGATATGAACAAATGTTGACGAGTGATTAAACCTAATCAAAGAGGCAAGTTCTATTTTCAAAGCTATTAACTTCATGCAACATGATATCTTCCGAATGTTTACCTGATGGTGTTAGTGTACGAGCATTGATAAATGACTGCACCATGCCATTTCCAAAAACACCAAGTAACTTGGCACCAAATCCTGTGGCTGAGAGGGATGGAATGGCCTAAACATAAAATACAACATTAGGCTTAAACAAAATGCAGTCAATAACATGAGATTAAAAATTTTTAGAACATGTACAGCTGGTGTTTGGAAAGATGCAGCCAATATATAGCCCGTTTGGTTGGAGAAGCCAAGGGATTAAACACACGTTTTTTTTTAAAAAAAAAGTGTTTTTCTTAAAAATTATAGTGTGTGGTTACAAGAGTGGTTTTAAAAAGCACTTAAAAAAAGTGTTTTTAGAAGCTATAATTTCTAGTTTTTGGGCTTTTGCTTCTAATTATATTTAAAAATAAAAACAAAGCATTTTTCAACATTTTCCACCAAAATTGCTTTTGATTTTTTTTAATAAAAGCACTTAAAAAGCTGAACTTAATCAAGTGCTTTTTTTAAGTTACAACTTCTGTATCCAAAATAGCTCATAATCTAAATCAACAGCTCGTAAATTGCAACAGAGCGCACAATAATCGCGTATATTGAATACCATAGTAATCATGATAAAGGAAGGCCTAAAAGGATATTTTTAGAAACACCTAGCTAGTATCAATGGAATGAGGATGAGATGACAGGTGCCAAGCAGTATAGGGAGCTGCATTAGCAGGAACCACTCATAAATAGCATGTACATTTTTCGGGTCTAAATCCCCATGCACTCAAATAAACTACAATAGGTCCTGAATAATCCACATGGTAAGGGGGAGGGCAAAATGAACATCACCAATTTACCTGCAATTCCCTTTCCCGATTGATCACATATTCAGTATTTGGTCCATATAATCGAACAGTCATATGCACAATATTTCCACCTTTTTCTTTCACGGATACCTTGAGTACTGTTGCATTCAGAATCAAAATCAAAATGAAAATGATATGTTAATGACAGCCAGTTAACTGTCAAATGTAAATATAAGAACATATTACTTTCTTGTAAATTTTAAATTTAAGAACGTTATTTTTAATCAATTTCTTTTGAGAGAAACAAGAAAGAGACGCACAAAGATTTGTAATGCCACCAGATACTGTTTCAAGAGAGAAATCTGACGCATCCAAACTTGACCATTGTTTGAATAAATCCTTGCACAGCTCCCTGGCAAAAAAAAATCGCTAATCAAAAAAGTTAAATGAGGAAATTTTGAGAGGATGTACAAGAAAAGTTTAAAATCATTTGAATTCAACTCCAGTATTTGAATTGAATCCTCGTAGTTTTTTCATGAGTAAATTTTTTTTTAAATGCTTCGTTCCATGATATATCATTTTTTTAAAAAAAACATTCAATAAATATAAGATTGAACTGAAAATAGCAACAGAAAATAAAATAGAAAATACGTGTCAATTCAAATCGAGGGAGTACACATGGTTTTAGAAACATAGAGGACCCAATGTCTATGAACATGGATTACGAAAAATTCCATCCAGCAACGGCTAACATCAGGAAATTTACATGGGCCGTCTACAATTTATAAATTGTGACCAAACTTTATAGCAACTTTTACTATTCTTTTTCATAACTCAGAAGGCCACATATCATAAGCACGAAATATATATCTAATAATCTGAAAACCAAACTACATTATAAAGGTGCAATTGGCGGCAGTTATAAAAAATATGCAGGGCGTCGTGTATTTGCGACATGCATACAAACACAGAGCTTTGCACTTGGATGAAGATAAAAATCTCCAAAAGGTAAAGCAATACATTTTCTCATTTATAGAAGTGACGAGGAAAAACCAGAGGTTTTGAGCTAGAACCCAATAAAAACACTCCTGCAGTTGGGCAATGATGGTAATGAACATATTACTAATCATTCATCATTCGTAAATGGAGTATACTCGACAACAGTAAACAGTCACTCAGGTTAACCTATCTTAGCATTGCAAAGGCAGGACCAAGGTTGTAAATGGCGGGAGGCGGTGGCGGGGCTAGGCGGTTGAATTTTTTTATAGATTATCGTAGATAATCATGCAATATAATCACAAATAGTCATCATTTTTTATGTAAAAATAATGTTTAAGCACAAAGAAGCTTCATACAATATAATATCATTTAGATAATGTGCAATTAATAAAGATTAATCATCATATTAATGCTATTACGCTAACAAAATAGTATAATTATTTTTACCAAAAAACTAAGTTTAAATTTCAAAGTTTCAATCAATTATCCATCATTAGAACAAGTAGTAGACTAAACATAACTAATCTTCTAAATCATCTACATATGCACCATCTACTACATCCATGATTCTCTCATATTCTGACTGCTGGCGGCAATCGGCGGCGGTCGGCGGGTGGCGGACTGTGTGTGGTGGTTGAGACTTGAGAGTTGAGAGTGAAAACAAAAAATAAAATAAAGAAAGTGAGGTGTGCTAGGGTTTTGATATTTAAAATTAGTTGACTTTGACTAGGTTTTTAAAATTGTTGACTAAGTTTTTAAAATTGTTGACTACAACTTAAAAATCTTGACTCGCCCGCTTGCTCGCCGCCTCGACCTGCTTCCCCAACGCCGTATAGCTTGGGCCGCCTAAAACACCCGCCTCATGCATAGGCGGTGCGGTCGAGGGCCGCCTACCGCCTAGGCGGCCGCCTCGACCGCCATTTAGAACACTGGACTCAGGACTCCTAATGATCTCTGGAGATAATTCTCAGCCAATGACCACTGGTGAAGGCTCATGGTAGTATCACTGAGCTTTTGCTGGCGCAAATTTTGCGACATGATGATCAATTATCAGGTACATTGAAAGGTTAGTCTCCATTCCATTTAAATTTAAAAGTGGAATAGCATAAGAAATCTAAAATCCTGACCTCAGTGGAGTAACACAGTCTGATTCCTTGGAGAAACTGGGTCGAGTTTAGGAAAAGAGGAACTTCGTATTTGAATATGTCCATATTGACCCAAGAACCATCTTTATCTTGGAGCAAATTTTGAACAATGAACACTGGGGAAGTCATATCTAATAAGCTAGGAGCTTATCCAAGCATGTCGGACACTTCAAGCTAGTCTTTTCAACAGAACTAGCTATAAAATATATTGCTAAGGGGCGCCAACATATTCCTCCCAACACTCTCTGCCTCAATCGAGGTATCTCTCTGCACCACTTCAGTGGATTGAGATTCCAAACCACTATTCTTTAACCCCATTACAGCCCATTTTCCTATAAATGCCATGTTACAACCAGGCCAAACACTTGGATATGCTCGGATAATATTTCTCCAAAATATCAGAAACTAGCTTCATCCTTACATGTTAAATTTGCACTTAGATAATTACCATAGGTACCCGACCAAGTAACTGATAAGAATAATCACATGCTTGACCTTGGCAATTAATCATAGATGTATTCAATTATATATTCTCATTGACGTGATCTCAGGATAGAATTGATTCTTACCAAATCTCTACAATAACACGGTGTATATGTACCAATTCACAATTGAATAAATAACTAACAATTATTCAACATTTCTTTCTTCGTGGTACCAGAGCTTCTAGCAGTTTCGATCCTTTTTTTTCTCCTCTGATATCTTTGTAGCTTTTCCTTTTTTTTACCAACCATGTCTGAAAATCCATCCTCCTCTGAGTCACCAAGAGTTACCACTATATTTAACATCGGAGCTTCTCAAAATTCAACACTTACATCCATAAACACGGCTGCACAAATTCCACTAAAACTATCTAACGGAGGAGATGCAGCATGAAGTTCTCAGTTCACTAATCTCTTATTTGGCTATGATCTCATCAGATATCTTGACGAAACCTTGACATGTCCAGCCTAACTACCATTACTTCGGGAACCACGACCCCTATCACAAATCCAGATCACAGGATATGGTTAAGACAAGATCGCCTAATTTTCCAAGTTATCCAAACTTCCATCACCGCATCAGTGTCCCCACTTGTCTCTAGGTGCAAAACGGCAGCCGAAGCATGGGAAAAACTGGAAATGACATATGCGAATAAATCAACCTCTCAACCGCTCAACTCAACCAAAAGACACAAAATAAGAAAAGAAGATGGAAGAACTACGGCAACAACTCAGGCTTCAACCAAAATCAAAACGGCACCTTTAGAATAACTCTGGATATTCCTTCAACAATCGCAACACTCATGGAAATATTATGACCTTTTCAATTCTTGAAATTCCAGTCCTCAACTACAATCTTGGCGTCGGCAATATGGGGGAAACAAACCAAAAATTGTTTGTCAATTGTGTGACAAGAATGGACACAATGCAAAGTTTTGTCGCTCCCGACTAGCACCATCTCATAGGCAACCTTGGCCATAAGTCAATCACACAACAAATAGTATGCTAGGAAACAACATTAATCGGATCGTCGATTCGGGTGCATCACATCATATCACCTCCGATCTAAAGATCTAAAGAAACCTATCGATCCATTCAGACTATAGCGGCAATGAAGATAGTGGTCGGCAATGGTAAAAGCATTCATATTACTCACATAGGCTCTAGTACACTTGGTTTACCTACTACCACTTTTAAGTTAAACAATGTTTTGTGTGCTTCACAAATTAAACAAAACCTTCTCTCTATTTCACAATTTTGTACTCACAATAATACATCTATTGAATTTCTTCCTGATTATTTTCTTGTGAAGGATCTAAGTACGGGGGATTCCTTGGTCCAATGCCGGAATATAGGAAATATTTACCAGTCACTGACACATGCATCAACGTCAAACACTTCACCTACTGCCTTAGTATCCACCATCAATACGTTGGACTCATGGCATTGTAGTCTTGGGCATCCTCCTAAAAAATTATCCTAACAATTATCTCTTTAGAACATATTCCTATTTCTGAGTCTACTTTTTAATTTATCTTATTGTGATGCTTGTCTTTCCAATAAAAGTCATAAACTACCATTTGGTATCTCCTCTATTAATTGAACTCAACCTCTTCAAACGATCTTTACTGATGTTTGGGGCACTGCTCCTTTAACATTTGACAAGTATTGATACTATAAGATTTTTGTAGATTATTATACAAAATACACATGGCTATATCCTACCAAATGCAAATGATGCTTCCACTATTTTTGAACGTTTCAAAAGCTTGTTGAAAATTTCTTTCAAACCACTATCAAAACGGTGTATTCCGACTGTAGTGGTGAAGCTCGTAGTCTTGACCATCTCCTATTTCATTATGGTATCCAACATCTTAAATCCCTGCCTCATACACCCAAATTAGTGGGTATCGCAAAACGTAAACATCGACACATTGTCGAAACCACCCTTAGCTTGTTACATCTTGTCCATGTACTCATTTGCTATTGGTCTTTAGCATTCTAGGCTGCCGTCGATCTCATTAGTAGGATGTCCACCTCTACCTTAAACTTTCAATTACCATTTGGTATAATTTTCAATAAAAATCCAAATTACCACTTGGCTGCTTATTTATTGTGCCCTTACATATCTCATAAATTTGAACCCCGCTCTCACCACTGTCTTTCCTGGTTACTCAAATGAACACAATGCTTAACTATGTCTTGAACCAAAAAGTAACCGAATTTTTGTCTTTCGCCATGTCAAGTTTGTTGAATCAATATTTCCTTTCCTAAATCCTCTCTTAAATTCATCTCAACCTACGGTTAACACTCTCAATCAATAGCTCAATTTGGCATAACCCATTGCTACCTTAATCACAGAAGATTTCTCTACTATTAATCCATATTCAAATCCTCATCCTATTGATCTTACAAGGTTAAATAATTATGTCCCAAAATCAACACATCCATCACCCAATAATTTTGGGTCACCGACATCTCATATTCCTCAGATATCCCCACAATATGCATCTCTCTCCCCACCCAATCAAATAATTAATACCTTTCATGATTATCCCAATTCAAATGGTGAAGGTTTGACTAAAAAATCAATAATGAATTGGTGTCGGGTCACACCAACAATATTCTTTCATCTCCTCAACCACATGATGCTCTGGTACTCCATCAATTACAAGTAAGTTCTCAATCACCTCCTATCTCATCTACTCAATCTAGCCCACGTAACCCCATCACCACAAGATTCAAAGATAATAATCTTTAAGCCAAAGAAAATATTTGATGTTAATGCCACACTCACCACCTCTGACGATGAAATTGAACCTCATACATTTTCAAAAGCCCAAAAGTACTTGAAATGGGGATAAGCCACGCAAGCCGAGTACAATGCCTTGATCAATAACAATACTTGGACACTAGTCCCTGAACACCCTGCACAAAACATTGTTGGCTGCATGTGGAATTATCGAATAAAGAGAAATCCAATTGGTTCGTTTCTCGATATAAGGCACAACTAGTTGCTAAAGGATTTCATCAATGACTGAGTGTTGATTTCACCTACGCTTTCAGCCCTATTGTTAAACCCAGCACTGTTCGAATTCTCTTAAGTCTTGCCACAAGCATCGGTTGGCCTGTATGCCAACTCGATGTTAATAATGCTTTTTTGCAGGGTACTCTTACATATGATGTCCACATGCAACAACCTCCTGGATTTGTGGATTTAAGACATCCACATCATGTATGCAAACTTAAAAAGGCTTTTTATGATTTACGTCAAGCACCAAGAGCTTGGTACAATGAACTTCACTATTTTCTTCTCTCTATTGGTTTCAAGAATGCACACTCCGACAGCTCTTTGTTCATTCAATGTGCCATCACTCGTGTTCTCTATCTTTTCATGTACGTCGATGATATCATTGTGACAAGGACTTCCAGTACACATGTGGATCAGTTTATTAATGCACTAGCCACTCAGTTTTCACTAAAAGATCATGGGCCCTAGCTTATTTTCTTGGCATAAAAGCGCAAGTCACACCTAAAGGCTTGCTTCTATCACAACAGAAGTACATCTGTGATCTACTTGCTAAAACAAAGATGAACAAGTGAAATATCCAACCCATTATCTTCTACAGAATCTCTTACCATACATGATGGTAGTCCACCAACTGATGTCACTCAATATCGTCAAGTCTTAGGCTCTTTGCAATGCTTGTCCTAACACCTCCAGATATGTCATTTGTAGTTAATAAATTGTCCCAATTCATGCACTATCATACAACGCCACACTGGACCGCAGTTAAGCAAGTGCTTCGTTATCTCAAAGGCACCAATGCCCATGGACTTTTCCTTCTTTGCAATTCTCCGCTTATACTCCATGTCTTCGCCAATGCTGATTGGGCGGGTGATCCCAACGATCAACCATTGCCTATGTTGTCGTTTTGGTTCCAATCCTATTAGTTGGAGTTATAAAAGCAAAACACAATAGCCCAGTCCTCTATGTAGCACGGACATGTTAAAAAAAATTTGAAGTATCGGACACGGATACGACAAAATCCGTGTTGTTGACTTTTTAGGTTTGACCAGTCGGATGTGTTTTGGACACGACGAGGCGAATCACCACTTTTTTAGGGTTGACCAATCGTTGACCATTCTCGCATGAAGCACATCGCCACCGAATTTCATTTTGTTCGCGACCAAGTCGCCAAGAAGCTACTCCGAGTAGTTCATTTTCATACGAATGATCAACTTGCTAACTAACTCATCAAGCCTCCGCCAAGGCAACAGTTCCTTAATCATCGATCCAAAATTGGCATCTGTGACGGACAATCGATCTTGCGGGGGCATGATAAGCATAATCACATCCTTGACCTTAACAATTAATCTTGCATGTATTCAATGTATATATTTTCATTGTCGTGATCTTAGGATAGAACTGATTTTTATCAAATCTGTATAATATCATTGTGTATATTTACCAATTCACAAGTGAATAAACAACTAACATTCACCGTTTCTTTCTTAAGTAAGTCCATACAGTCACCATAAGATCCATTTAATCAATCACAAACATCAGTTACATTGAAATGACTTGGCCTCCCACACATGCTCGCATGCCAACGTGAAAATTTTACTACAAGCAAGCAAGTACGTCTCCTACGCATATCAATCCAATCAAAAATCAAATAATTATTTTCCTTTCCGCATCAGCAACCTCACAATTCTCATACCGTGAGTTAGCAGAATTAAGATATAGGGTCTAGATGGACATAAATACCAATAATGTCCCCGGGAAGATTAAAAAATCAAGCAGAAAACCAAAACACGTGGTTGATTCAAAATGTTAAACAAATAATAACAGCAAGAATAAAGAAAATAATTACACAATACGAGGCTTCATTTCAAGGAGGGAGAGCGAGTGGTCAACGGCAAGAGAAGACGACGGAATCTCCGAGCCGTGACTCTCCAGCACTTCCACCGCATTCCAAATACTCTCTGCCGACTCCATCACCGCCACTCTATCGATGTTTCGCACGAAAAACAACAAAAATTTCAGCTTAAATATGAAGATTTCGGAATCGTTTTAATTTAAATTCGCTCGGAATTTTGGAGGTTGATTTGGCGTAGTATATGTTCTTCCCTAGCTTCGAATCGCTACTTTATAACGGAAATGGGGCGCTCTCAACTCTGTGGCGGTTTATTTTCTGTTCGTTCACCTATAAGTTAATGAGAGCCAATAAAAATATCTGCGAGTGCCGACCTATACATACATATATATAGATATAATATTTTTAAAATTTTAAAAATGTTTAATTTATTTATAATTTAATAATAATTATTAAAAATTAACGAGGGTCAAAAGGCAATTTGAGATGATTAATATTAAAAATAAATCGCATTGACAATTTTGAGGGGTCAAGTGCAATTTGATATGATTAATATTAAAAATAAGTTGCACTGATAATTTTGAGAAAAAAATGTTAGTGTAAGTTTTTTAATTTTATTAAATGCTTATATAAATTAGCGGGGGTGTAGTGCAACTTGAAAAATGTAATATCGAAAACAAGTTGGAATGTCAATTTTGAAGAAAAAAATGTCGGTGCAAGGATATATAATTTGGAAAACGAAAGATGATGTTCTCTAGATGATAAATTTCTTCTATGATAGTATAGATATAAGACATATATGCATGTATAAATATATCTATATTATATTATTAAGTATGAGACAGTCAAAACAACTAACTTTTGGTATCATGATCTGTTTTAAAATTTATATATATTAATAAAGTGTTAAAACTTTAATGCAAATCACATATAGTTTAGTGGATATAGTTTTTGTTTCTTAGACATTAAATTGTGGGTTTAATTCTTCCTTGAGTCTTTTTTTATTTCTTTATCTTTTCTATTTATTTTTTTAATTCATATATCAAAATTGCAGTGTAGTCAATCACTATTTCTTATAATTATATTTTGATCTTCATTTAAATATAAATCAAATTAATTAAAAAAATTGTTGCGTGCGTCGATAGATTAGTATATATAATTGTTGCCTCCAAATATTATTATTAGTATTAGTAATAGATATCCAACCTCTCGATTGAGCATTTTTCATTCCAATATAACAAATATCACTGGTTTGACGTGATAGCCAACGGATAATACTAGGCACTTTTTGTGTGTTTACCTCGTTGTTTTTTGTGTGAATTATTTTCGAAATTTAGTTGATTTTTATATAAAATTACGAACAATTATAAATAAAAAAAGTTGTGATTATTCGCTGTAATTTATGTTATTTGATTAAGGTTGAGGTGTTGGTATGTAATTTATATAGATAATGTGTGTGGATTTTGAATTCTAAAAAATTGATTGGTGTAATGGTGTCACAAAACAGAACACATAGAATCACACACTTTTTATATAATATAGATATAGATAGATATATGATTAGTTTTAAATATCAAGATGTAAATATATTATACTTATTATTTCATCTTACATTAAACTAATATGTTGAATTGTAAACTAGTGTACGATCTATTTTGGATTTTAAAATTTCTTTAAATATGGAAATTTTATGATAATATGGTTTCTCCACTCTTCCAACGACTCACGACTTGTCCATGTTTCTTTCCCGCGATCCCCTCCTATATGTACGCTTTCTGATCTATCGAAACACTTTAAATTGATGATATTCTTATAAAGTGTTTCAATAGATCAGAAAACGTACAGATAGGAGGAGATAGTGAGAAAGAAACATGAACAGATCGTGAGTCGTGGGAAGAGCGGAGAAATCGTCATGTAATTTGCAGGAAAAAAAAAAAAAGAAGAACTCATCGATAGAAGAGAAAAAAAACACATCTCGCACAAAACTTTCTTAGTCATAGTTTAAGGATTCTTTTTATATTTTTCGTTCCAGACTCTAGCATTATGAATATTTTTCAGCCAAATTTCAGCACTATTTGATTATAATTTCATATTGTGTAATTTTCTATTGATTTGTAGATATACAATCATGTTAAGATTTTATTTCATCAAATTTCATTGTCTTTTCTTTACTTTTGGCGTCACATTTGTTTTTGAATTTTGGAACGATCGATTAAGCTAGGAATTCATCTCGTCTGATTTTTAAAGGTTAGATATTTCATTATTTTCGTTCTAAAGAACTGTGTATGATATGTTGCTAGTTTTGTAGTATTTGATTTTATGTTAATGTTCTTTGTGTATTAGTGGTCAAATTAAGTTGTGTCTGAAATTATTAATTATTTACAAATTATTCATTTTTTTTTTTTGCAAATTCTCCTTTTTTTTAAAGAAGTCGATGGAAAACGGTTCCCTAAATAAAAATATTGAAATTTTTTAAACCAAAAACATAATGACAAAAACTTGTATAAGACGGTCTCACAAGTCGTATTTTGTGAAACAGATCTCTTATTTGGTCATCCATGAAAAATATATAACTTTTATGCTAAAAGTATTACTTTTTATTGTGAATATCGGTAGGGTTGATCTGTCTCACAGATAAAGATTCGCGAGACCGTCTCACAAAAAACATACTCAAACATAATATATACTAATTTTTCTCATGTTCAAAAATGAGTTTTTTCCTATTTTCTCACGTTTCTTATTTTCTTGTCGTGTAAAGAATATTCTAACTTGTTTATTTTTCTCATGTTCAAACATGAGTTTTTTCCTTTTTTCCACGTTTCCTATTTTCTTGTCGTGTAAAGCATATTCTAACTTGTTTTCTTGCATTATCGTCTTGCTCTGTGCGGTTTGTCGTCTCGTTTTAATATTTAAATTTGTACTTTTTGTGATTAGGATTTAGGCGAACGAACAATCCTAAATGATAAAATATTTCAATATGCTGACTCGAGAAATTAAGCTGATGACCCAAAATTAGTCACGTCTCCGAAGTAATGTTTTTTTATGGGTGACCTAAATAGAATATATATCTCACAAAATCGACTTATAAGACCGTTTTATAAGAGTTTTTGTGATATTAACAATCCAATACTAACAAAAAAAAGTGAAAAGTAGACTACATATGATACTTATGAAATAAAAAATTTTCATATCTTCCCCCAATTTATTGGTCCACAGCTTCGATTGCAAGTAAAAAAATTGAGGGATTTTTTTAAAATAGTCCTAGAAGAACCCCATAATCAATTTTGGCCTTAAAAATCAGCTTTATAAGTATGTTAAATTCCAAATAGTTAATTAGTCTTTTTTATCTTCCTTATATTATTTTGCATGAACATAAACATAAATTAGAAGATTATAGGTTAAGTTAAATTGAGCAAATTTATACTGTAATTATACACTAATTCATACTAGAAATTTATGAACTTTTTACAAAATATTGTTAATATAAATTATTGTTGTTCATAATTAAGAATGATCAAATATATTTTTCAAACATATAAATCGGTGAATTGTTATTACAAAATAAAGATGATATATCAATATTAATATTTCAGATGTCTTTTCAATATTAATCACGAGATTTGGATTAATAGAATTGTTTGGTATTTCCTACAGAGTCCTGATATTATAAGAAAGCCGTAGATTGCACCACATATTTAATTTTAATTGTCTATATATTTAATTTTATTTTTTGGTGAAACTTTAAGGGAATCAAAATGAAATTACCGTAAAAAAATGAATTTATTCTTGCAACAATCTTCATTTATTTATTGTTTCGGTAAAATAAAATAAAATAATAAAAATAACATACATAAAATCATGATAATTATGAAATTTTTGTTGATGTACATTGCTGACATTAAGCATCACAGACGTGTAAGCATGCTATGCTCAATATCACCTAGGCATGCTTAACGGACCGGTTCGGGCCGGAACCGACCCGGAACCGGTCCGATAGGCCCGGAACCGGATCCGATATGTGAGAACCGGACCCGAAACCAAACACAATCCATTAATTTGTGGGTTGAACCGGTTCAGTATTTTCTGAACCGGTTCAACCGGTTCCGGATCCGGTTCCAAACCGGTTCCGGGACGTATCCGGAACCGACCCAGAACCGGACCCGGAACCGACAATCGATTTTAAAAAAAAAGAAAAAGAAAAAAGGCATTTGGGCCAATGGCTGCAAATAAAAAAGGCATTTGGGCCAACGGCTGCATTTGCAGCCATTGGCCCAAGGCTGCACATTTTCAGCAGCCAACATTTCAGTATCCGTTTTTCGACGGCTACTGAAATGGTTTAAATTTTTTTTAAAAAAATTTGGCCCCCAATTTTGGGGGTCAAATTGCAAATATATATTAATTTTTTTACCCTCAAAATCACCTATAAATACAAGTCATTTTTCATATTTCACATATCAATTTTCTCTCAACTTCTCATTTCTCTACAATCAATATATTTCTTTGCTATCATTTCTCCAAATATATTCAATAATTGTGTTATAATTTTATCTATAATCCATATTATTTTTATTGTTATTTAATATTTCGCAATTTACTCATACAAATATTCAAATTTCAATGGCATCGTCTTCAAACCGTCATGGTGGTCGTGACGAATACGCTCCCGATTTTGGTGAACATTTTGGCTACATCCCCAACTTTGATGAAGTTGAACCTGGCCACGAGGATGAAGAAGCCATGGAACTCTCCAACAAAGATGTAGGGACGTCATCATCTACTCGAGCAAGCAACACAATGTCAACGAGCACGACGACATCCCGTGCAAAGCGAAGCAAAGTTTGAGATCACTTTGATATTGAACAACAAGGTACGAATAACTCTTTTGCCGTTTGTAAAATTTGCAAAACGAGGTATTCTTACAAAACGGGTGGTGGTTCCGGTGGTACCGGTACTTTGAAAAAACATTTAGTTAAGGTACATAAACTTGACCCTGATACGCTACAACCATTCGGTAGGGAACCAATACAACAACAAATTAATCCTTTTAGTGGTAAAGCTTTTACAATTACAAAAGAAATTTCTCGGAAAGCCATCGTAAAGTTTGTTACCAAATGTTGTCAACCTTTTATNCCAACCCGCCATTTTCGCGGGCTTCTAAATGGCTAACTCAGCCCAACCCACCTTGGGCTGCGGGCTAGGCGGGCCGACCCGCTTATTTTTAACCCGCTTANCGGACAATGCAAAAAAGAATTCTAGCGCTAGATCATTTAGAATCGTCTCACAACGCATACACTATAGCTAGATATGTTTTAAATGTTGTTAAGATTTATGGCATACAAAATAAAATAATGTCGATAACGNACTATAGTGTATGCGTTGTGAGACGATTCTAAATGATCTAGCGCTAAAATTCTTTTTTGCATAGTCCAAGTTTCGTCAATCCAATGACATGTAACAACAAGATATGATTCATATTTTAAATTAGTCCAAATATCAGTTGTCAAACTAACTCTACAAGAAATATTTGAAAGATGCGATTTTAGTGTTTCTTTATATTCTTTGTAAATATCAAAACAATATTTTTTAAGTGTGTGCCTAGAAATATTATGAAAACCAGGTTGAATAGTACTAGTAAATTCAACAAAACCTTCTTGTTCAGCTATTATAAAAGGTTGACAACATTTGGTAACAAACTTTACGATAGCTTTCCGAGAAATTTCTTTTGTAATTGTAAAAGCTTTACCACTAAAAGGATTAATTTGTTGTTGTATTGGTTCCCTACCAAATGGTTGTAGCGTATCAGGGTCAAGTTTATGTACCTTAACTAAATGTTTTTTCAAAGTACCGGTACCACCGGAACCACCACCCGTTTTGTAAGAATACCTCGTTTTACAAATTTTACAAACGGCAAAAGAGTTATTCGTACCTTGTTGTTCAATATCAAAGTGATCCCAAACTTTGCTTCGCTTTGCACGGGCTGTCGTCGTGCTCGTTGACATTGTGTTGCTTGCTCGAGTAGACGATGGCGTCCCTACATCTTTGTTGGGGAGTTCCATGGCTTCTTCATCCTCGTGACCAGGTTCAACTTCATCAAAGTCGGGAATGTAGCCAAAATGTTCACCAAAATCGGGAGCGTATTCGTCACGACCACCACGACGGTTTGAAGACGATGCCATTGAAATTCGAATATTTGTATGAGTAAATTGCGAAATATTAAATAAATAACAATAAAAATAATATGGATTATAGATAAAATTATAACACAATTATTGAATATATTTGGAGAAATGATAGCAAAGAAATATATTGATTGTAGAGAAATGAGAAGTTGAGAGAAAATTGATATGTGAAATATGAAAAATGACTTGTATTTATAGGTGATTTTGAGGGTTAAAAAATAAATATATATTTGCAATTTGACCCCCAAAATTGGGGGCCAAATTTAAAAAAAAAAAAAAAACCATTTCAGTAGCCGTTGAAAAACGGCTACTGAAATGGTGGCTGCTGCAAATGTGCAGCCTTGGGCCAACGGCTGCATNACCGGTTTGAACCGAACCGGAAACGGTTTATTAGAAGTCGAACCGGTCTTGGTTTGGATTGGTTCCAAGTATTTGAACTTGGAACCGGAACCGGTTCGGAACCGATTCCTAACCGGTTCGGACCGGTTCCAAGTTCACCGGACCCAGAACCGGTAGGAACCGGTCCGAAACCGGTCCGGTGGAACCGATAAGCATGCCTGAATTCACCCTTGAACTTTTCCCCAAGATTTACGATAAAAACTTCGTTCTCCTACCATTGGGCCCTTGGCCTTAATTCATCGAATTTAAAGTTCAAACCATTTGATATGATTTTGACTTGACTACTAGTTGCTAAATGAGGATGTCTTTCTTATAGAGTAGGTGTTCGACGAATAATTTGTGGCTTGAGTTTTATTGACTCTAATATAAAAAAATATATTTATTTTAATAACATTTTATGGTTTATCAAATTATGATATTTATTTTATATGTATATCTATGCAAACTGCATAAACAAAGTCATTGAATATATAATAAATAACATGAGTATGTCTCTCAACGTAAGATCATGAAACTCATTAAAAGTATACCATATATTCTACATAGGTTATTAGTCGAATCAGACGCCTCTAAATTAGGATAAAGGTCGCTCGAACTTGAGACTAGCATCTGTGATGTAAATGTCATGTTTCATTTGTAAGAGCATCAATTTATACAGATGGACGATCATTTGATGATTCACTGAACAACCCTCCCTCGTACTATCCAAGTGGTTATCATTTATCGAGTGGAATAGTCAGTGGTTATTGTTATACACCATTAGTCCTTTGACCCGTGACAACGTAGAGGCTTTGCGTACTAATATACACTTTGATCCGTTTACCGACACCATTGAGGGTCGTTAGGTGGTCAGGTTAGGTGTAGTTTCGAAATATGTATGAGCAAATACATTATAGTCGGGGATTCACCGTTTGCCCAGGGTGGAGATATTCTATGTGATATGATGAGTTAATAGTGCAAATAATCTTTAGTCAGAGTTAGACATGTGCATTTTGGAAAGGTGTTTCCTCAGTTGCATATACCATGTCACTATTATTGCTCAAAAATACATCATATCGTTATATGAGTTGAAGGGACCGTACTGTTCATATAAAAAATACATCATATCGTTATGCAACTCAAGATATATTAATGGTTGCTGATTCGATAGGGATATATGAGTTGAAGGGACCGTACTGTATGCTAACCATAACATAAGGTTCTTGCAGGCACTATCAGCGACACCTAAGGGATCACGAGGCGATGCTACTAGACGCTCTTATCATGATCCGATAAGTCCAATCAGAAATGAGTTATGACATTTTTATCAATGTGTTGATGAAAAAAATGAGGATAATTAGGGTAAGTCCGAATAAGAATAAATGTTATCTGGAATCACATGGAGATGTGAACCCACAGCTAGCTGTATCTCTGAACCATCGAGGGTCATACAAATATTAGATTCTATGTTCTCGTTGAGATAGTCAAAGTTCAAGGAGTTGAATTTGACGACTGTAGTTTGATGGAGATCAAACAGAATACTTATAAATGAGTTTATGAGTTGATTCCATAAGATGTTAGCTTAAATGCGGGTGGAACTGCCTATTTATGTTTGGTGAAGGAATTCACAAAATTGACAGCCGCCAAAAATGGATCAGTGAAAATTTTGATCTTCGAAATTTTCAAATTTCATTGTATGAACAAGATTTGTATCTTGGATACATCGACACTGTCACATCGTCAATGGGGATTATAATGAGTTCACGATTATTTATTTAGTGAATGTAGAATTTACTAATTAAATAGTAATATTAATAGTAGTGACTAATCTTATGTACAAAATTCTCATAAAAGATTTTAGAGGGGTCTAGATTAATTAACTATTATATTAATCAAGAAAATTAAATAATGATAATTTAATTTTAAATAACATGTCTATGCATATAGTATATGTGCATATATAGATGTATTAATATATATGTATATATATACTTTATATGAGATGAGTAACAGGACATGAAAATATTTTATTCTATGAAGTTTCGTTCCAGCAGCAGAATATATTTGAGTTTAGATAAGGGCTTGATTTAGATAAGGGCTTGATTGCTTCATATGTATATTTAAAAAACGAGTCTTAATTTATTTTAAGGCATATTTATTAATTTAAGACCATATGCAAGTAATGTAAATGCAAATGAATTACATACATATACAGCAGTCTATGCCACTGTGGGCTTTCTGATGATTCTTCATTGTTATGACATTACAATTTGTACTAATGAACTCCATTTCAGTCATAGTTAGATTAATTAAAACTTACCCTGAAATATATCGTTGTTCCCCTTCTTTGATTTATTAAAAGAATTTATTTCCTAGCTTGTCTGTCGGTATTCTTGTCATATAATAAGACGTCTTTTGCTTTTTGATACCTGTGATGTGCATAAAAAGTTTGGCCTTTCTTTACCTTCCCTTTTTTGCGTCAAGAAAAAAATTTGTTTTGCTTTCTCTGTCTTTGTCGTTAATTTTTTCTGTCTGATGAGTTATGATGGATGACTCTGTGTTTAAACAGCACCTTTTAGGTGCTGTGTACTTGACTGGGGATTGTGTGAATCAAGATGTTTCTTCTGCTATATGGTGTTTCCACAGAGCGTCTGAGAAGGTAGCCAAATCTTCATTTCTACAGAGATTTTAATTGAATGATATTTCAAGCAACTGTGTTATGGTACCGCATCTTGCAAAAGTGGCAGAGATAATTCGATGGACTTGTATATATATTTGAAAGAAATCGGAATGATTAATTGGGACATGAAAGTGCTTGAATACTCAAATTGCATTTCAGATACCTGAGGGAATAGTAAGCACAGGTGCTGTGGTCAATCTCGTCTTCAATTCAAGAAAACTAGCTTCACATTCATCTGACCAAATGAATCGCTGATTCTTCTGGGTCAGTTGAGTAATAGGTTTAGCTATTTTCGAAAATCCTTCAATAAAACGACGATAATAACCAGCTAAACCCATGAAGCTACGGATCTCAGGAACATTCGTAGGTCTCGGCCAATTCAATACAGCTTCAACCTTAGCAGGATCAACAGATATGCCATGTCTCGAAATGACGTGGCCTAAAAATATCACTCGATCCATCCAGAATTCGCATTTGGACAATTTAGCATATAAATGGCCATTGCGAAGAGTTTGAAGTACCAGTCTCAGATGTTCAGCATGCTCCTTTTTCGATTTCGAATATACAAGAATATCATCGATAAATACAATAACGAATCGGTCAAGATAATCTCGAAAGACACGATTCATTAGATCCATAAATACGGCAGGAGCATTCGTGAGACCAAAAGGCATAACCAAGAATTCATAATGGCCATACCTCGTACGGAAAGCAGTTTTAGGCGCATCTTCTTCTCGAACTCGTACTTGAAGATAACCAGATCGAAGATCAATCTTAGAGTATACAGAAGTACCCTGAAGCTGATCAAATAGACCATCAATACGAGGAAGTGGGTACTTATTTTTCACAGTAGCCCGATTCAGTTGCCTATAATCGATACACATTCGCATAGTACCGTCTTTCTTTCGAACAAATAAAACTGGAGCTCCCCAAGGTGATACACTCGGTCGAATATATCCCTTATCAAGAAGATCCTGTAATTGTTCTTTCAATTCTTTCAATTCCAATGGTACCATGCGATAAGGAGCTTTGGATATAGGTGCAGTCCCCGGCACAAGATCAATACTAAACTCAACTTCTCGATGAGGCAGAAAATCAGGAATCTCATCGGGAAATACATCTGGGAATTCGTTCGCAATAGGAATATCCGATAAAGAAGGCTCTTTCTTAGAGACATCAATAGTGTAGATAAGATAACCCTCATCCCCGCTAGTCAAAAGTCGAGACATTTCCAAAGAGGATACCAATGGAATTTTGGCTTGGGAACCCTTGCCATAAAAATTCCACTTGGGTCCATCAACCGGTCGAAATCGAACCACTCCATGAAAACAATTAAAAGTAGCTCGATTTGTCGTCAAGATATCCATGCCAACAATACAATCAAAGTCGTGCATTGGAAGGACAATCAAATTCAGGAATATCACATTGTCCTCATATATCAATACACAATTATGCACAACTAGCTCAGACAAAATAATCTTCCCTGCTGGCGTGGCTATCGACAAAGAATCGTACAACGGGGTACACTCAATATCGTGAGATGCAACAAATGCATGAGATATGAATGAATGAGATGCTCCTGTATCAAATAGAACACGTGCAGGATAATCGCAAAGCATGCAGATACCTGCAATCACACCACCAGGAGCTTCTTTAGCCTGATCCTCGGTCATAGCATACACTCGAACTTGAGGAGGGACTTGGGCACCCTGACCACCCGGTCCTCGATATCGTGGAATATTCGACTGCTGAAAAGATGGAACAGGAACAACAGGTCTCATCACACTGGGGCCAGCTCTAAATCCAGGCTGGGGTTGAGCAGAAGTCGTACCCCTGTTCTGACATACACGAGAAAAATGGCCTTCCTGCCCACACTGATAACAAGTACCAAACATACCTCGACACTGCTCGATAGTATGTTTACCCCCCCCCCCCCCCACAATAACTACAGTAGGGAGCAATCACAGGACTCCCTTGCTGTGATCCACTCGAACTCGAAGAAGACGAAGAAACAGAACCAGTCTTCTTGAACTTCTTACCCTTTGGACGCAATGCAGGCTGCTGAGCTGACACTGGTGGTGGAGGAGTATACCGTGGACCTCCTCGCCTGAGTCCAGCCTTAGCTCGTTCAACTGCCTCTGCGTAGCTCGTAGGCAATCCAGAAACAACATAAGTATATATAATAGGGTGTAAACCATTTACAAACCTGTTATATTTTGCCCTCGCATTCCCAGCTACGTGAGGTGCATACTTCAACAGAGTAGAAAATTTTGAAGCATATTCTGCAACAGATATCGTTCCCTGCTGCAGATTATTGAATTCATTCTCCTGAGCAGTATAATAAGAAGGAGGAGAATACTGCTCCAAAAACTGGGCCTTGAAGACATCCCATGTGACTTCAATCCCGGCCTCTTTCAATCCAATCTCAGCGGCTTCCCACCAAGATTTTGCTCGGTCTTTCAGCTGATACAAAGCAAGTTTCAGTCTCCGAGCCTTGGAATACTCCACAATATTAAACAGATGCTCAATATCCTTCAACCAGGCCTCTGCTCTTTCTGCACTCTCAGTGCCAAAGAACCTCGGTGGTTTCAAATCCTGGAATCGAGCCATCACTACATCCATGGACAATCCTTCAAATTGTCCAGCAATCCTCTCAGTACTGCTACTCGCAGTTTCATTCGTGGGATCCATCTACAAATCAGAGGATCAATATCACAAATCAATATCAATGTCACATCATCACCATCTCATATCATCAATCTCATCAGATACTTACTCAAATCAAATCAAGTAAGAGCAAGTAATACAAATAATTCAAACACAAACGCACAATTCATTTGTGCCTATTCAAGTGTACACAAGACTCAATCGAGCATTCCCAGCTATGCTCTGATACCACTCCGTGTGGGGCCCTTAGCTCCTAATCGTTATTACAATGCAATTTGATTAGGGTTAATTAATCACAGCGGAAAACGAGTTTAAAATTTTCTTTACAATGAGCCCAAAACATATACTATTTGAATACTAAAAATAGTATTTCATCTCATATCATAAGACATGCCCACACATAATCAAAATCAATCATATACAAACAACTCATATCCTCGGGACATGCCCCGGTATATAGATACATACATATACTGGGAACAAAACATAAAACCTCAGCTCAAACTGTGACTCCCTCCAGAAGTACCCTCTCCGGTCTCCTGATATCCTGGAGTACCTGCCATTGTCCACACACAAAGACAACAACAGCCCCCCTTGGGGGTGAGCAAAGCTCCGTATGGAACAACCAATCATATATACCACAGATATCTAAACAATGATATATGGGATGCAATGCATGTATGTCGTGGAGGTATCGGGTCAAATGCCCATCCACTGAGCACATGTCAGAATCAAACGAATCGCTATCAAATCAATGCTCGAGCTGGCACACCGGCCTCAATAAGGGATACTCGTATGATAGCGTCGACAAAGCGCCATCAAATCCCAAATCTCATATCCAATCATCGGGGCCACAATTGTCTATGCTTTACGGGTCATATAATACCGGCATAGCGATTGTGTTCACAAACCCCAGAATCCAATCAAATCATATCAGGGTATCCAAGGATCATAGCTCAACGTGCATGTCATGTATCGATGTATGCATCAAACGATGTGTGTTAACAAAACATTTATTTTATACATCGATATCTCAATCTCAATGTCATGTATGCCACATCAATCAACAAATAAGGCATATAGACACATAATCTCATTCCAATCAATCCAATCAAACCGACATATATCATATAATACAGATACCTGTCGTATGTTACCCGGTCGCAACATACCTCAATTCTTCGTTCCAGTTGATGTAGCCTGAAGATATCGGTATAATACTTTATCTACATCAATAACATACTCATTCCAATCAATAACCTAATCAAAAATCATTAATATGAGTTTCAAATATCATTTGAAACTTCAAAAATTCATATCAAATTCAAATCATAATATAATTCAATTCCGACTTCGAATATGAGTTTCTTGTCGGTTATTCTACTACATATAAGAAATTCAACTTCAAATACACGCTATTCCAGCACTTTGATATTTAGAGCTGCTGGAACTAGAAGAAAATTACCTCAGTCAAAAGCCCTCGACGCGACGATTACAAATATATAGTTTGTTTCGCGTTTAGACAGCGTTTCCAAGTCGATTCGGACGAAAGAAAATCGATTTCTCTCGTTTATTCTCGAAGCTGCTAAAATGAAATGAAGAAAAAGAAGAAGAAACCCCGTTCTTATCTCCACCGCTTCGGCGCTCGAGCGGTAGAATTCTCGCGCCCGATTGCGAGACATTCTGCCCCCGAGTTTTATTTGTACCGCGCTCGAGCGGTCAAAAACCACCGCTCGGGCGCGGAGTGTTCTGTCCGAGCACAGGTTTAATCCCTCACTGGCGCTCGGGCGGTAATAATCACCGCTCGGGCGCCACATGTTCTGTACCGAGATATTGGTTTTGTACTTATTGGCGTCCGGCTTTTCCACTCGAGCTCTTACAACGTCAATTCATATTCGATAATTATTTTCTCAATTTCATTGTCATGATATACATCATATACATAATCACATGACAATTTCATAAATTATCGATAATCACACAGGATTTACGATAATACGATACACGGTCCTTACAAATTCAAAGAACACGTTTCAAATTTGACGGAAGATGCGTTTTCACACAAACGAGGAGCTCCATAAATAAAGTATAGAGCTCCTCCTCGTCATTCAAAAAGCATCCCTTCATCGAGTTCTCTATCATATTATAGCATTTGAGTGTTTAGTTCTATAATATTTGTGATGTGTTTATTCTTCTGTATTGAAAGAGTGTGTGTTCTCTTTGGAAACACAGTGAGTGGTTGTACACTATAAAATATTATATTGAAATACTTTTCATCTTGTCCATGGTTTTTACAATAATAATTTTTAGGGATTTTCCACGTAAATCTCGGTGTCTAGTTTTATACTTTGTTTTCATATTATTATCTCAAGTTGTCGTACGTGGAACTAATATTTTTTTCGGGCTTTATTCAGCAGAATAATTTCAATTGAATGCTGCAAAAGCTGGGAATGAACTTGGATTCAAGTGGTTGAAAATACTCGAGGAAGAAGAGAAGAAACATATGTTGGATTCTTAATGTATAATATGGACAATAGTAGATTAGATTATCTATGAATTCAATCGTGATTTTGTAAAATATTATCAGCACGTTTTTCAGTTAATTTTATTAAAATAGAGGAAGAAAAGGTCGTTGTGACCTTGTTTTTTAATAAAATAATAATGTTATTATTAATGATAAGAGAGGAAAAGATCGCGGTGATCATTATCACCCATTGTTCTCGTTTCATATGTAATGTTGCCAAAACAAAAGTATCATCCGACTAAGAGATCAGAGAGTTTGTTGAAATTCAGTGGTTGCTGAGGTGATCTTGCGAATGCCGTGTAGACACTTTGACTTGCGAAACGATGTTCTTGGGTGTACGTCATTGGTTGTTTCTCAGCGTAAATATTTCGACGTTCAAGTCAATGATTGTTCAATAAGCTTAAGAGAAAATATAGTAGTACCTTGTAAAATGAGAGCGTACCTTAATAATATAATTTTCCGCTATTTACATATGTTTCAAGAGGCTTCTGAGCATAAAACTTTGAGCGGCTCATATATTCTTGTTGGGCTTCAATAATTAATTAGATAATATGGTCCATTGGCTTATTTATGCAAACATTGGGCCTGATCATCGAACTAGTCCTCTGTTCCAATAAATAGCAATTTATTGGAGGATCACGGTCGACTCGAAATTAGGGATATTCAAACTTCGGATAAAATCGAAAAAATCGAAAAATCTAAATCGAAAGAACCGAATACTGAATCGAACCGAAAACCGAATTTTATAATTCGAATATAAATGTTAAAACCGAAATTTATTTAGTTCGGTTTCGGATTATATATGTCAAAACCGAACCGACCGAAAAAACTGAAATTTCATTAAATTAATAATTTTATTTTTATTATATATTTTTTGAGATGATATCAGTGAATGCTAAATTATTTTGAATAATATTTAGTTGATTGTTGTTTATGTAATTGATTTAGACTTATATTTAAATATTTTACTAAGAAATCATGTAAAAAGATAACATATTATATTTTACAATATATTTATCTTATTAATTTAATAATTATATCAAAATCGAAATAATCGACCGAAATAACTTGGAGCAAAATTATTTTTTTTATGTATGCTAGTGAATGGAATATTTGTGGAAATCCATACATGGTTTTTAACACGCGGTCTCTACGTATCATGCAAAACATAGACATAACCGGGATTTTTTTTATGCAAGTGGACTAAATTTATATAAAAAATAATAGATTAAAAAATGGGTCTAGCCAATTAAAATTTTCTGAAGTTTGTCCATCTATACACATCATATTAGAGCCTTTTCAATCATTTTGATGTCAGCGTTAATAGTTTCATTGTACATTCCTGGAGTGGTAAAATCATATTGAAATATTAATTTCTTTACTAATGAAATTAAATTAAATTAAATCCAAAAACCAAATACAAAAATTCTTGTTAGATGATTTCACAGCTAAATTTTGTGAAACGAATATTCTATTTTGGTCACTCATAAAAAAATGTTATTTTTATTCCAAAAATACTATTTAAATTGAAGATTGTGTGTAAAATGAAACCAAAATAGATGTTTATTTATAGACAAAATTTTGAATTTGATGATATGTAGTCATGGAATTTTTAAAAACAATTCATATTTTTTTTCCTATTTTTGGATTTTTTAGATTTTTACATTATTTAGAATTAATAAAAAAACAAAAAATAATAATAAAATAATGGTGGCCCTTTCATCGCGCAAAGACTCTAGATGTCCACTGTCTTCCTCGAAGGCGGGAACATCCTTGTGCGAGGTCCTCTCCCTTGGAAGGCGAGGAACACAAGGCCTCAAAACTCAATGAAATAAATGTAGATTGTAGAATACATTTATAAAAATTAAATTAAACCCAAAAACCAAATACAAAAATTTTTATGAGACGATCTCAAAGTTAAATTTTGTGAGGTAGACATTATATTTTGGTCATTCATAAAAAAATGATACTTTTATTTTAAAAATATTAATTTTATTGTAAATATGAGCAAATTTTACTCGTTTTAAAAATAAAGATAAGTGAAAGTTTATCAAAAGATAACCTCAATGTACGTATATGCAGTGACGGAGTCAGAGATATAACTCTACCCGAGCTAATATCAAATTAATCCAAAATTTACATGTAATTTTTTTTTAAAAAAATTGGATCACCTAAGCTATGATATAATGTGGCTCCGCAATTGTGTATATGTATACACATATATAGTTTGACGGTTTTTAATATGACTTATGGAGCCCAAAATTCAAACAAACCCCAAATTATTAAACAACAAGTCCTTTTATCTTCTCCATGTGACCTAATTGGTTTCTTTCAAATATCTGTTCGGTTCCCCGTAACTATTTAATTTTGTCATCATTAACAATTCACAAAATATATATTTTTAAGTTAATAATTTTGATATTCAGAATTTTCA
This sequence comes from Primulina huaijiensis, assembly GCF_012295235.1. Classification (NCBI taxonomy): domain Eukaryota; kingdom Viridiplantae; phylum Streptophyta; class Magnoliopsida; order Lamiales; family Gesneriaceae; genus Primulina; species Primulina huaijiensis. Next base: position 21,522,505 of record NC_133306.1, read on the forward strand.
CATCGAATCTCATTTTCTTATTAAATACTGGTCCATTTTTCCCAATTACTATTAATGACAAAAATTTGTGTGAGACGGTCTCACGAATTGTATTTTGTGAGACATATCTCTTATTTTGGTCATCCATGAAAAAATATTACTTTTTATGCTAAGAGTATTACTTGTTATAATAAATATTGGTAGGGTTGATATGTCCTACAGATAAAGATCCGTGAGACCGTCTGACAAGAGACCTAAATTATTCAATATTTTCTTAATAATTTCCACATTTTGATATTAATATCTTTCTATTTTTGTTCATTCATTGACCATATTTTTACCAAAAAGAAAAAAAAAGTTGTATTCACACACAAAGAAAAGCTTTGATTCTACTTTTAGCCACACAAAAGAAATTGCTTTGACACTTCCCTCTCTCAATCACTTTGCCATAATAATAGCACATCTTTAATTGTATTTCTCAATATAACTCCAATTCTTTTTCCAAAAATAAAAAGAAACAAAAAGAAAAGATGCTCTCAAACCAAACTCTTTGTAATTTTAACTTTAAATCAAACTCTTTCTATGATAATTGTTATGAGTTCAAATGCAAGTATCACATCTATATATCATTTACGACTTGATTAAAATCACGATTTGAAATCGAATCACTCCGTCCAAATCAAATTAGCAACATCCGAACACAAATATTTACATATATTCAATAAAAAAAAATAGTGGCAGTGTAAAAGACTGTGTAAACATGAGTAGAGTTGTTTCATCTCATAAATAAAAATATACGAGATTATCTCCTGTTCATCTATAAAAAACCTCAATATTTATACTTGTATTTTAATATGACGAGTTTAATTATTTTAAATATATAATGCTTTACAATAACTTTTTTTTATTTATAATTTATATTAGATAAATTGGAACAAATATTATAGTTAAATTTAGGTAAGATTAATACGTATTGAAGAATTAATTAATTAAATAGAAGAATATGAAATGCTAAAAACTAACTGAAAGTAGTGGGGGGCTATACTCCATAGGAGACGCAGAAGCCTGCAACCAAAACCAAAGGAACTCTGTAGCTTCCGTATTTGCTTCCTTCTCATTTGAAATTTGCGAAAACCCATCTCCCATTTCATGTCGAATCCGTGGTTTACCGGCGGATCCGCCCGATCTTCTCGGGCTCCGTCGTACCGCCGTTACCAACCTGACATCACCGTCACCATTCCCGCCACCCGCCCTTATCGCCGCGGACGCGGAGTCAACCGTTCGTCATTTGATATGTGTGAGAAGTTTGACGAGCTTGAGGTCACACGTGAAGAAGGACAAGAAAATCTGAGGCAGGAGTCTGTGATAGTGAACAATGTCGGCGCCTATGATGACATGAAGGTGGAGGTGACGGGGGTTGATGTCCCGCCACCGGCGACTTCGTTTTTTGAGATGGGTTTCTCCAGTAAAGAGTTGAACGATAACATAAAAAGGTGCAAGTACGTCAACCCTACTGCCATACAGAGGTGCGCCATTCCGGTGGCCTTGGCTGGGAGGGACTTGATGGCGTCTGCGCAGACTGGGTCTGGAAAGACGGCCGCCTTTTGCTTCCCGATTATCAGTGCTATTCTCGAGCACAAGCAGATGCGCAGGTTTTCGGGTAATATGACTAACGGGGTTACTTTTGCTTCCCCGCTCGCTCTCATACTGGCTCCAACTAGGGAGCTATCTTGTCAGGTCTGTGGGGAAGTTTTCCATTTTTAAGTTCGGGCTCGTGACTTCTTTTTCGGAGTCATTTTTAATCGTTTTTCCTCACGGGTTGTCGTTTCTGTAGATAATGTGAACTTTTCAGTTAATGTGCCTGTATGAAACTGAGATCCAAGTGTATGTACGCATTCAAAAGGGTGTGCCATGTGTTTTCAGCTCTGTTTCTTTAATTCCTTGATTTCAGCTTGACATTTTATTTGTGAGCCCGCGTCGTTTTTCTATGATTTGATCTCGCCTAATATCTTTTCTTCCAATATTTGACGCGGGATTTTGTCTTTTACTTTTGCCGGGAGCTTTTTTGCTGTCGGGCTCTCGAATATGGGGCACGATATTATATCATTGGAAGTATTGTTATTTTTCCTATAGGTTTTGCCTTGCTTTCGCTGTTATGTTCTGATGGTCGAACCACTTTAGCTTTGATAGAGCTTGGAAGCTAGTATTGTTATTTTTCCTATTGGTTTTGCGTTCCTTTCGCTGTTATGTTCTGATGATCGAACCACTTTAGCTTTGATAGAGTTATAATGGTGCTTACTTCGTCTGTTAGATTTTTGAAGAGGCAAAAAAGTTCTCGTATCAAACTGGAGTCAGAGTTGTTGTTGCTTACGGTGGGGCACCGATCGTAGGACAGGTTTGGATTTCTTTTATTGCCTATTTGATCTAAGCTTTTCTATGACAAGGGTCATATGTTCAAGTATATTTACATAATCTTCTTTCAGATGCTGTGGGATCTGAATATTGCTTTTTGATGTCAGTTGTTAGATCTTATATTTTAGGATGTTTGAATGCGCTTTAGTTACTGATACTGAATGTTTGAATTGTTTCTAGATTAGTTACTCTGATTTTTGCCCATTTTACACATGTTTACTAACAATATCTTGTGTGATACTGTGGATTGTAAATACCTGGGTTCGCTTCTCATCTGTGATTTTTCTTATGTTTCACTTGGATTTCGCCTTATGAAATCTATTGCTTGGCTTTTTTAACATGTTTCGTAGTTGCGAAATTTGGAAAAGGGTGTGGATATCTTGGTAGCCACTCCTGGTCGTTTGTTGGATATGATAGAAAGATCAAAAGTTTCCCTTAGAAATGTCAAGTATTTAACACTTGATGAGGCTGACCGCATGTTGGATATGGGCTTTGAACGTGACATCCGAAAGATTGTTCAGCAAATGGGAATGCCTCCACCAGGTGCTAGGCAGACAATGCTTTTCAGTGCAACATTTCCAGATGAAATCCGGGTTTGTCCCCAGAATCTCTAACTCTTTGTTCGGTGAATCCAATTCAATTATATAATAAAACGTCATTATATCAGTTTACTTAAAGTACTTCTGTCAACATGCTCGATCCTCTGTAAATCTTTAGTGTTAGCTTTGAGGTGTGGTTTGTATTCTAAGGAAAAAGAGAGGTTGTCTAAAAACATTACCTAAAACTTGAAGGCCAATGCACATGTTAACCTCGTGTTACGATTTTTTTTCTCTTTCTTTTTTGGTTGGGAATGATTAGTAGTGATTGCTTTGTAAAATAGCAGTCAAGTTTTTATATTTGTAAACTAGCAGTCAAGTTTTAGTCCTGAAAGTTGGGAATTATTGGTATTGATTGCTTTGTAAAAGTAAGCAAGAGCCAAACACTTGGCTTTGTGACTTTATGTGCCTTCAACCGCAGAAGTGGTTTGAGTTCAACACATGTTTCAATTTTATTGCTTGCAGAGGCTCGGGTCAGATTTTCTGAAGAACCATGTATTTCTATCGGTGGGAAAAGTAGGCTCCAGCACCAATCTCATTGTTCAAAGGGTTGAATTTGTTCGTGACATGGACAAAAGGGACCTTTTAATGAATCTCCTTCGCTCCCAAAAAAATGCAAATAAATTGACCCCTGCAAAGGTTGCCCTTGGCAATATCGTTTCTTCACTTACTATCTTATCACGTGCAATTGAATTAATTTTGAAACATTTTTTTAGTTAAGTGAGATGTTTGTCATTTGCAGAATGCTTTGACGCTAGTCTTTGTGGAGACAAAAAGAGGCGCAGATGCACTAGAGCACTGGTTGTGGAGAAATGGCTTTCCCTCTACTGCCATTCACGGCGACAAAGTGCAAATGGTTGGCTCTCATTTTTATTCTCCTTGAAAAATCTCTTTATGTGGTGAAAGTTTGAGAATCATGGTTCTTTGGAAATTACTTACTATATTGGAGTAGATTGGCTTGAAAGGGAGCTGCTATATATTGTCTAGAGGTTGGAAGAATGAGTTTTAAATGCCGATTACTGAATCTACTACAGATAAGTTTTGGCACAAATTATGTGCATAAAAACTCCTATCAAATATTATTGTCAGTTGAAAGTTTAACTGATTCTATTACTGATGATTATTTGTACATGTTGCAAGCGTTTATGTATTATACTTTTGTTGTCTTTTAATTGGTGTGCAGGAGAGGGAGAGAGCACTAAGATCATTCAAAAATGGACAGACACCGATTCTAGTGGCCACGGACGTTGCTGCTCGTGGACTCGACATTCCACATGTTGGTCATGTCATAAACTTTGACTTGCCTAAGGTAATAGACAGCTATGTGCACAGGATAGGCCGAACTGGTCGTGCAGGTAAATCTGGCACGGCAACAGCATTTTTCAGCGATAAAAATGCACCCCTTGCAAAAGAACTGATTGAATTAATGAGGGAAGCAAGTCAAGAAATTCCCGAATGGCTTGTGCAGTATGCTAAGACATCTAACCACGGCGGTGGTAATAATCGCTTTTCCCGCTATGGTGGTCGTAACTATAATGGCCACGTAAATGGAAGCAGTTTTTATGAAGATTGCCACAATGACAAATACTCAAGCCAAAGTGGTGACAAAGCTTCAAAATCCGATCCTTACGCTCCAACCCACGATACCAACGTGGTGTATGATGACTATCATGTAGACTCAGCTGGTGCTATTCCACATGCTGCAAATTACCGTTCTCCTGTTGCTGATTCATACGGTGCCCATTCGTCTGCTTATGAGTACAACTATGATCATGTTGTTGCCAGTGGTTGGGATTAGCTCGATTCCGTCATGGTGTCCATGACATTGGAGCAGGAAGGCAGTAAATCATAGTTTATTTTGGTAATATTGTTTCAGATGACCCATTAAATGTTGCAGATAGGAATGGGGGTAACTAAAAATTGTTGGTGGGAATATAATCCTTTTTTGAGTTATGATGTTTGCCCCGTGCAACGCATCTGGAGCTGTTATGTTTATACGGTGCCCCATTTTGATATTCTTGTGCATCTCTGATCATTATATGAACGAATGATTAGTTTCTTTGTTGCTTAAAGTTAGCATTACATATCAATTCGAATTAATTTAGAAATTGTTCTACGTAGTGAACATGTGTGTTGGACTATTTGTACAACACAAAGTTAGCATGGATAACTCTATATCAGGATATTTTAAGACAGTAAACATCTTAAACTTAGAATGGTAAAATTTTACGCTAAAGTTAGCACGTCTGACTATATTAGGATATTTTAACACCGGTGAGACATCTTAAGCATCATATAATCCCAGCAAGACTAGTAAAATTTTGCACAATTTATTGAGTTGTACGCAAAAGTTTATGCTTTTAGATAAATGATTATATTTATAAATTTTGAAGTGAAAAATCTGGTGTATATTATTCGAAAATAAAATGTTTGTTAAATCAAAAATAGATAAATATCTCACTTTAAAATGACAGGAAATAAAAGTGTAAAAAAAAAAAGCATTTATTTAAAAAATAACATATTCAATTTTTAAGAATAAAAAACAAGAGACTACGCTTTGAAAATTTTGATTATGATGAGAAAAAACTACTCAAAATCTGAAGATTAAGAAACACAGAAACTGACATGTTAAAATGATAGAAAAATATTTTTTTTTTTACGAACAATATGTTAAGCCGGTTATCCGATTACCGGTAAGTGTTTTGTTTAAAATACATTACATATACTTGCAACAATTTATCAAAGAAAAAGGGCAATGGTAAGTGAAGTTTACAAAGTTATAAAAACGCGGCAAGACTTGTACCTTAAACCATGGGGCGAAAAGTAAGAAGAAAATTCAATATCCCATCAAAAATTGCATGTTACAGTCGTATTTCATTGTAAAAATGACTATCATTTTGATTTACCTTTACTCGAAGGCCCCTTTTTCAATGTTTTCTTAAAAGATTTCTTATCTTGCCTTTTGCTCGGGGTTGATTTCTTGAAAGATTTCTTCTCCGGTTTTAACCTGCTTGAGGTGAATGATGTCCCACCTCGTTTATTTTGCCTCTTCTCCTTCTTCACATTCTACATGTTCACAGCCTACACCCGAGAATACCAAATCAGTTCAGAAATAAGTGAAACTTGTGAAGAGATACGACAAACAAAGAAACCACGCCTTTTCTACATTGAGTATCTCATGAGAATTTTTGGAGATCAAATTGTTCAGAACTTTCTCGGTTTGCTGTTTTTCCAACGAACCCATTCCCGATCCTTCCACGGCTGGTAAGAACTACATGCAAAAATGTAGATTATCATCGCTGTTATTAAGATTGAACACAAAATATATTAAGCTTGAGGACTTGATGGCAGTAGCACAGACCTTTCTGTATTTCTTTTCATGCTTTGGGGGTTTTTCTCCTGGCAGTTTCTTGTCAAATTTTCCACCGCTGGCTGTCGCAGTTGCAGCCAATCCAGCAACATTCAGTAGCTCATCCTTGCTAACTTTCTTAGGCTTTGACTGGGTTCCTGTAATAGGTAAAGCTGTGGCACAGTGGCAGCAAGTTGAATGTGGCTGCAATGTATTAAGAAACTCATATTTAGTGTTGCAACATAATTGCACCTCATTGGTGTCCCAAGCATATCCCTTTAATGATAGGTATGTTAAATAAGGATGATAATCCAATGTGAACAACAAGATGCTAGCCATTAATTTTCAGTTCTTGAACTAATAATTATTTGTTTCATTATTGTTCAACAGTTTTTACGCATCATAATGCAAATTGCCCTTCTGATAATTCTAAAACTTGGTCAATAAATTCATGTCGGAATTACTAAGCCAGGAGGGTTCTTTTAATTGGACTCTCAAGTAGAGGAGTTGCTAAGTATCCTTTGCCCTAAAATAGGCTATTCCTCTCGTTCATTGACCTCAAATATCTATAAACTATGCTAATTTTAGAAATCTTAAAAGCAGATAAATCATGATAAATCATTAGATGTATGAGTGATGGCTTTTCTAATAGACAGGTAGTGGGTTATGAGTGTCCAAATTGAAACCATAAATCTAATTGATGGAAAAGGACTTTATGTATTTGAAGAAGGGTGAGGATAAAACCTTGGTAAGGTACCAACTTTCACCACTTGCTTCAAGTTCTGTAACAAATTTTTCTCCTGTTTATCAACTCTGCTTTTCTTCTCGTTCCGTCTCTCAGCAAAAGGATCTTTACCTGGTTCTGTAAAATTGAAAAACGTAAGTATTCATGATGTGACTGATTACTACCATTCACACTAATCTCCTAAAAAGTTTGATAAAATGAGGAGTAATTTCATGAATCATCCTACAGAAAATTTTCAAACATAGATGCTGGTTTAATATAAAAAATTGAACAGATTCACGAGATACTGCCTGTAAATTTAGGGGTAGTTTTTTAGCTGAAACTTATCAAGTTAAACAGTAGTGGAGCAGATGGCTCCATCAGTTTCAGCAAAAGCATTGTTGAACTTGAAAAGCAAAAGAGAAGAAACTGATTATAAAAATATTTTACCATCAGTGGCTTTAGCCTCGATGATTGGTATATCGTTGTCATCATTTACTCGATCATAGCCGTGACAGCGCTTCCAACTGGCAGTCTGATCATCAAAAACTAGTTTTCCTTTCTTGTGCTTTTGTATACCTGCATGATGATATTAGAAAGGAATAGGTTAAACCATTACAATATCAATCAACTCATGCCACAGAGCCATTGGTCAGGCCCAAAAGAATTCATCCCTTTTTCTACAGTGTTTCGAACTTCGAATAACCTTTCTTTTGAGCAAACAATTCCCACTTTGTTGGAGGCTTAGGTTTAGGAAACTGGAAAACCATGTAAAAAAATAAAAAATTGTGAGTAGAACAATTCCTTAAGAAGCATGCTACACGTATAGATCAGGCAACCACTATGAATATACTATCCGAAATCTGAAGCCTTAACCGAACACTGCAATAAATAATATCACTAAAGATATGATGGAACTCTTCCATTAGGATCTGATTTCTACATTTAAGGGGAAAAAATCATTCTATAAGTCAACGATCTTGCTACTAGTCTCACTATAACTTCTCTTGAATATCTTGCGGTAGACAAAAGAGATCAGGCATAGAATGCAGGAGAAAAACCGACAACCTTTAACAGTTGGGGACTTTCTTAATCCGTATCCTAAATCTTCCTTTACGCAATAGCTACGCCAAAGAAACATTAAGATTGGTAAGTGATAGCTCTTTAAGTACCAGGAATAAGATAAACACTTCCAGATAACGAAATGTCAAAAATTTCATGTAAAACCTTAGTGGGCTATTTGCTTAATCTTTGGAAAATACTATAATATAATAAATATTAAATATAGTACTCGGTTTACTTACTGAGAGTGAATATGTATTTTATTTCTCTTTCAAGAATGTGAAGATGGCCACATGAGGGACACCAAATCACAAGTTAATAAACCTTACAAAATCAGAAATCCAATTGAAAATTGGCTCTTCACTAGATTATGCAATAATGGAACAGGTACTCACTACCTTGGTATTTAAGGGGAAAGAGAAAAAAACAGGGTGCAATAAGACTCCACAATCCACACTTTTGTATAAGACGAGACACTTCATCCCATTCCTAAATCCTAACACTGGTAGACTATGACTTGGAATTGGCATTAACTAATCCACTTGTACGTTGAAACAGGTCAAGAAATCAAAAGTCCACTACTTGAAAATTTTGGTACCGTGGCAACTGCAAGATCTGAAGATCGTGACTCACCACATCCAAGCGGTAAGAGCCAACAATCATGATCATGAGAATTACGCTCACATAGGTATCATAACGTCTTGATAAATTGATCTACTTTCATTTTCCCCCTCTATTTCTCTTCCTTTTTCCTCCTATCCAACAATTACTTTGAATCATATACTATCAAAAAGAAGCTAACAAAAATCATAATTTATTTTCATATTTTTTCCTCAATTTACTGCTTTGCCTCCTGTGACATGTTTATGGGTCAGTTAAAAAAGTAGGAGTGAGATAGAAAATATTTAAAAAATAGGGACTCTGACTTTTTTTTAAGAAACAAGGAGTTGACTTTTGATTATTATACTAACAGCAATTAAACTTAATTAATTCTTCTTTTTTTTTATTCTCGATCGACACACATCTTCTCTCAATTAAAATTTACGAGTCTTTTTCCCCAAATCGAGATATTGAATAGACCCAACAATCAATTGTCGACCATTAATTGGTCGACCAAAGCTTTGGTCTACTTTGTTGGTCGACCATTGCTTTGGTCAAAGACCATGGTCTTTGACCAAAACTTTGGTCGACCTTGGTCGACCAATTTGGTCTTTGACCAGACCAACATGTTGGTCGACCAACAGCTTGGTCTTTGACCAAATCAATGATCGACCAAAAGATTGGTCGATTCACGCTTGTGTCGACTAAAACGTGGTCAAAATTTTCTTTTTCAATCAGTCGATCGATCAACGAAAATAAACAATAAATCGAAATAAATGTTAATATGATCAGATTATTAGTCATTACGTCGATTTGTGTTGAGAATTATAATCGGAAAGGAAATGAAAATGGGGTCGACGGAGAGGATTTAGGTTGAGTTCACTGATAAGAATAAATTACGTGTTTAAAATAAATGTATATATAAAATCAAATTTAATGATGTATTTTCACTTAAAACACAAGGACATTTAAGTAAATTGAGTCATAGATCTTNCTATGTAAATTGACTTGTGGATCCTTTTTTTAAATAAGTCACGGTCGAGTCCCATTTCACTAAATTTCCCGAAAAGAGTGAGACAAAGAGAGCAAACAAAATCAACTCACATGTTTTTCTCTCGGTAATTTGGTAGTAGGTTCTGGCAACTCTTCAATGGGGCCAACATGGTCTTCGGTTGAAGGCAAACTGAAGAGGGCATCCACAACTGCTTGAGCTAATCTCTTACCCTCTTCAAGGGCCTCTTTCACCATATCCTCTCTGTGCAACAATAACATCTATAAACTAATAGAACACTAATCAACCAAACAGAAGATTGAATAATCAGAGAGAAACCTGGAAGAGTTGGGAGAGACAAAGTGGCAGCGTGGGTCGAACGCCATAAGGTTTCCTAGGTCGACTTCGCATTGATTTTCCGCCATATCCTGTAGGCAGTCAGTGATGAAGACAATGTAGTATGACGGTGGCGCAAAAAGCGACGGCGTGAGTGGCGAATGTGAGAGGACTGCAGCAATTGAAGGCGAGAAACTGGAGTATGGGTATGAGCTGACTAGGGCATTAGTTGTGATTGATTTAGGTATAGAATTGTGATAACATAAAACGGTACATTTATTTTAGGCTAATTTCATATTGGCCCTAACATTTCTAAGGCTACTCTCTAAATAATTTTGTCCCTTATGCAAAAATAAATCTCAAAAATTCATGCAAGACGATCTTATGAATAAATTTCATGAGACATATTCTATTTGGATCATACATGAAAAAATTATTATTTTTTTATGTCAAAAATATTATTTTGTACTATAAATATGAAGATTATTGACTTATCTCACGAATAAAGATTTGTGAGATTGACTCACAAGACCTACTCTAAATAAAATTGAGCTCGATATGTCTTTGTAAGAAAATTTAAGCTCAAAATTCAGAAGGAAAGATTAATCAAAAATAAAAAAAATCAGATTGAAAGGAATCATATTATTAGTTTGTAATAATAGGTAAACTACACTTGACAAATCATGTATGACAAACTCGTTCAATAAAAAATTGGTTGGAAGAATTTAATCTATAATCATTGATCAAACGCTAATATATTTCACTAAATCAAAATTCTCGTAGAGCTGTATGAATTGTTTTAAGATTGAAACCTTTTACTCTAATATTCAAATACTTTGAAAATGATCACATACTATTTCATACTTTACAAATATGGATATGATTAGATTACAAAGGTAAATGGTTCATAAAGTGCCTGAAAAAACACTTGATAGGAAGAATTTGATCGTGGTATTCAACATGATCAAATATATATGTGATTGTGCTTTATATGTTCATATTTATTTTATTAAACAAAAACTTATGTGAAATTATTTTACGGTACAATTTTATTAAATATATCTTTAACTCACCCAATTTATGAAAAAGTTCATTTTTTATGACAAAAATATTAATTTTTATTTCTAAATTATTTTTAATTTGTAGTTAAGTTATAAACGAATATTGTATAATATATACTGATTTGGGTGAACATTATTATTTTTTACAATAGTTAAATATCAAATTGATTTATCTCACGAATATAGATCTGCGAAACCGTTACACAAAAAACATAATCATTTTATAATTTAAACGGCGTGATATTGTAGAATTTGAACGATTTGATATGGCCTATTTTGTAAAAATAAATAAAACCGAGATCGTTGACCTGAATATTGCCTTTTTCATGACATGATTTGTTAATATGTACTTATTGACAACATGTGTTATTTATATACACAAATTAAAGAACCTTCTTGATATTACTTTTTATTATTTTCTTACTACTCGGAATCATTAAAAAATAAAATAATGAAAATATTGTGTACTTCGTGCAAAAATCAAGAGTTCAGGCTGTATGTTGAAATTACCCATAATTTTAGGGAGCAAACTGTATTTTACCTAAAATTCTAATACTTGCCCTCGGTGTGATCAAGCCAAACAGGTCCTTTTAATGGTGGTATTGGAGGTAATGGGGATTAGGGCACTTGAATCCTAATAAGACCCCCCTGTTACCACGTCAACGTGCTATTTATTGCAAGTTCATACGCTTCCTGATCCAGTTTTTCTCCAATTTTTCGAGCGATCGCAGCAGAGCAGTGTACCCATCTCAAAGGTTCTTTCTTTCTTTCTTTTTGTTTTTTGTTTTTGTTTTAATCTCCTTTGCTGGTACTTTGGTGCTTTGATTGGTAAATTGTGCATATATATCCAGTCTTACACATAAAATCGTTTATTACATCTAAAAGATGGATGGAAACAAGGATGAGGCGGTGAAGTGCTTGAAAATCGCCAAAAATGCGCTGGAGTCGGGGGACAGAAGCCGTGCCCTGAAATTTATTGATAAAGCTCGTAGATTGGATCCATATATTGAAATTGATGGTTTGTTGTCTAATCTCAACGGATCGAAAACAGAAAAGAATGGCCCTAATGAATTCACGGAAGAAAATACGTCTAATCCCTCTCAAAGCGGCCCACGCCGCAGAGTTCAGGCAGGCGGGACCCCGCCAACATCTTCCTCCTCATCTAGCACGTCTGCAGCCTACACTGAGGAGCAAGTCACTGTTGTGAGGGAGATTAAGAGGAAGAAAAATTATTATGAGATTTTGGGGTTAGAGAAGAGTTGTAGTGCCGAAGATGTTCGAAAGGCTTATAGGAAATTGTCGCTGAAAGTCCACCCTGATAAAAACAAGGCCCCAGGTTCGGAGGAGACGTTTAAGATGGTATCAAAAGCTTTTCAATGTCTGAGCGATGAAGAGAGGCGGAAAAAATATGATCTTGTTGGGTCGGAGGAGCCAGTGTACGAGAGGCGAGGTGGTGGTGCAAATGGCATGCAAGGTTTTAATGGTTTTTATAATGCGGATGTTGATGCTGAAGAAATTTTTAGGAATTTCTTTTTTGGGGGTATGCATCCGGCAAACACTGCTAATTTTGGTGGGTTCTCGTTTGGACCTAGGGTGAGGGTGAGGACAGGTGGAGTTGATAATGGATCTAATTGGTTGAGGGCTTTGATTCAATTATTGCCGGTCATACTGATTTTGTTGGTGAACTTCATGCCATCATCAGAACCAATTTATTCTCTCTCAAGGTCCTATTCACATGACTATCGGTTTAGTACACCAAAGGGCGTGAATTACTATGTGAAGTCCTCAAATTTTGAGCAACAATATCCACCAACTACTCAGGAACGCAATGCAATTGAACAACGTGTTGAGGATGACTATCACGGATACCTTGTACACAAATGCAGAGTTGAGTGGCAGCATCTTCAATGGGGCTACAGACGGGATACACCAAGCTGTGATGCATTAAAGCGTTTTGAGACTCTGGCCCAGTGACATGATTAAAGGTCTGATTTTCTTATTATGTTTTCTTGTCTGGATTCGTAAATGCGGCTGTCTTAAATTTTCTATGGTTATTGCATCATTTTTGTGCTATTCTTTTCTTTAGAATATCCTGTTAAAGCTTTGAATTTGTTGGTGTATCCAAATCCTGTGTGATAACTATTTTTAACACCCTCATGCTGATCATAGTCAATGATTGCGTGGAGAAACATCTGCAAGGCCTTGCGAGGCTTGTACATCATAATTCCATCTATTAAAGTTAGTTTGGTTCATCTTATAAGTTGTTTAAAACATCTTATAAAATCTTTAAGAACTTATAAGATATTTGCAAATGTTTGTTTGCAAAATGTTCTTTATAATATTAAAATAGCTACTAAAAATTTATATTTATTTTAAAAAGTGATAAACTACCAACTCATTTTAAGATCCTATATCAGAACAACAAAACTTGACCTAGTAGGTACCCTTATATCCAATCTATTGTCGTTTTCTTTGTTTCTCTCAATTTTCTTCTCTCCATTCTCAGTTGGTCTGTTCCTTTTTTCTAATGAAAGTTTTTTTTTATCTGAACACTTTACGAGATTATGCGTTTTTTTTAAAACCTTATGAGATTAGTTTGAAATAACATATACGAGCTTATAAATTTTAAATTCATCTTATTAGTGATAAAAGCTTGTCATATATTTAAAATATAATTAACCAAATATGTTCTTATTGTGTTCAAAGTAAACCATCTGGACAAATTTCATTTGAAAAAGCCTACATATTCTTTCCAATGGACATTTACTGAAGGTTCTCTGAATTGCACATCAAGTTTAATTTGTGCTGTTCTTTATCAATCATAATCCTCAAATTAGCTTGTAATTCGAAGAACAAATGCATGAATGCATGACTGTAGTTTATGCTAATTGTAGCTATCTTAGTTTGATTGATTCAATCAATGCACGCAAGTGTAAATTGAGTAGAAAAGGTATTTAATGTGCTCTACATGATGTCATTTGATTTTCCATGAATTAGGTTAATGTTTAATCAAAAGTCAAGGTAAGGTTAAAGATCTGTTGATGGTTTCCAAGTTTACCATGTGGCTCCGGACATAATGATCAATGAGTTATGTGTTCATTGGACTAATGGGTCGGACTCCAAACTATGATCCCCTGAAAGTCCACTTCATGTAGTTGCTTGAAATCATTTGTTATTTGTGAATATCTTGGCCCCTCAGGAGTTTATAAAAATAAGATATGGCACTATATTTGTGATTATAATTAGGTGTCCGTGTGTAGTTGCTACATGAGTAATCTTGGAGAGGTCTGCTGATATCTGAAAGTTGTGTACTCTTGTTAGTGAAGGGTTTGGTTTTTTACTTCGGCTATCAATATTCATGTCATTGCTCTCGCCATTGTTTTCAAAAATTTCTTGGGAATTGCTGTTTTTGTATCTAATATTTTTAAGTAGAAATATGTAGTCACCATCCATTTTGCACATCAAGTAATTTTGTCTCTGTAGACTGTAGTAGGCATGGCAGTGGACTAGATTTTTATTCACAATTGTTACACTGTATGCATTATATCCTCTGCATTTTAATTAGATGTCAATCATTTTCTTGTCCTTCTTATCATAACCCTCGTCTTCTTGCCCATCGCAGATTGCTAGATTTCCTTTTGATTTGATGTACCTTATTGAAGAGTGGAACTAGCAAAACAGAATTTTATGGTGGCAGTGAAAGATTGACACGAGTCTACGGACTCTACAATCCTTCTATCCCAAACAATACTGTGTGAGAATTACTTCGAAAGGCCTTTCCAACAAATGCAGCTATAGCAGTAATATTTGATTGAACTCCTATAATATTCTTTCTCTGGACCTTGTAAATCTTTACCTGGGTTAAGCCAGTCATACATCGTTTTCCTGTAACTTTCGTGCGGAACTTGCTATCTATGGTGCAAGCTATCTATGGCTTTGCACCGAGGAATAAATTTGGCGATATATGATTTTAGCGGGACTTCATGCTATTTTAAAGTTTTCGTTAATACTCGTATGCTTTTGGTGCATAACATGCGCGGGCAAGAATGTGTTTTGTCGCCGCCACCCTTATGGTTGGAGTGATATAATCATCTCCTCCTCCTGCTAAGGAGATGCAGGGACAGAACTCCTTCCAAAGTGTTCTGTCTCCTTCAAGTTTTCTTCCAGAAATGGTAGAAGGGTCAAATGAATGATCTAGTTTGGCCAGAGGCCTTGAGTTAATCGATGGACCCTTTAGATGTAAATTATTCACCTTTTATTGCTATATTTGGAAAATACGAAGCTTCTTAGCATATTTCATCTTTTAAAAACCTATTGATAAAATAGGTACTTTTTTTAGTTACTGGTACTTTTTTTTTAATTCAAGGTTATTTTATTGATTAATTGTTTTTAAAAAATAACATATTTATTTAAAAATTATACCATGATAAATGTCATATACTTAAATTTGTAAGGCAAGATTTGCTATTCTGTTGATGCATCATGGTTTGCATGATAAAAAAATAGATTATCTAATAAAATTTATATATTATATTATCATGATCTTATATTAATAAAATTACAAATAAAGAAATAAATTATAAATATAATTAAAATATATTTTAATTTAACGATAAAAACATAATAGAATTAAATATTTTTATCTATTAAACAAAATATAAATTTATGCACAAAATCACTTTTAATATATTAAACAATTCATTATAATATAATATTCACATCAAAGTAAATTTAAAGAATATTAAATTATTGGAGTTCTTTTTTGACGTTATGAATTAAAAAAATAGTTATTTATTATATTTTATTACATTATAATATATTGTAGTTGTATATATGATTTAATTATTTTGTTATAATTTGATTAATGTATGATTGTAACATTACAATATAGAAAGAGAAAATACAATCATTTTTTGTTTTAGAATATAAATATTTTTAAAATATAGTATATTTAAGTATATAATTTGCAATTTATATATACTTGTACTAATTAATTGTTGGGTATTTATAAATTTTGTGAAATGTAACAAATCATAAAAGTACATAAAAGTTAAAATTCTGCAAAAAAGAAATGTAACACACCATATTTCAGATGACCTTTCACGTATGTTACAAAAAATATTGTGGTCGTTTAGTGTCATTAGGCCATTCATTCATTGCTTCATGTTATTTTTGGTAAAAGACGAATTATATGTGAAATTTAATATTATTTTTGTTATGATCTTATTAACAAAAAAAATCTCGAATTTTCTATATAAAGTCATCACCATCTCGAGATTCAAAAAACTTTTACACTATACGACCTGCTATAACTATTATCTGAAATTTTCATTCACAAGCATGATATATTCAATCAAATTTGAGGATCATATGTGCTGAATTTTTTACTCGCAATTGTATCAAAATTATATTATTTATAGCGTTAGTAACTGAAAAGAAGAGTCTTTCTATCTGTGCAGTTTCATTTAGTCGTGTAAAGTTGATACTTAGAGTTTTTGTGATAAGTCTTACTGTAGTGGATAGTTGCGATTTTTGTAAATATCAAACTTTTTTAGTGAAATTATTCTAAAAACATAAGAAGAGATAATGTAGAATGGATTTGTTCTTCGAATTTTCATAAACAATCTATCGTGTCATTTATTTTCAATTGCTATTTTATCCCATAGTTGTTCACTAATTTTGATTTATTGATTTTGACAACTGTTTGGTTCACTAACTTTGGCAGGATTTTTCGGCAATAATTTTTATGCTGAACCTAGAAGATCAATATTTTGAGATCGGTCTTGTGGTCCAGTGGTCTCACTCGCCAGATTAGCTGGCTTCCCTCCCCAGGTTCGATCCCCCTCCCCCGCGTGTGTTGTAATAAAAAAAAATCAATAATTTATCTTCATTGTAACACCAATTGGGATCTCCTAACATTAATAATTTTAATATATAAATATAAATTATATGATACTTATTTATCATCGAAACATTTTTAAATAAAATGTGTAACTACTTGAATTTAACAACGATATTTTTCTCAACTAACTATTATTTAATAAATAATTTTTAAATTTATTTATATATTATTTAAGATGTAAAAATCATAAATATAAGAATTATTTGAAAAAGTAAAAATATATTATTTATATGTAACATAATAATTTTTTATATTTTTATTTAATAAAATACATAATAATTGTACATAAAA
This sequence comes from Primulina huaijiensis, assembly GCF_012295235.1. Classification (NCBI taxonomy): domain Eukaryota; kingdom Viridiplantae; phylum Streptophyta; class Magnoliopsida; order Lamiales; family Gesneriaceae; genus Primulina; species Primulina huaijiensis. The sequence continues at coordinate 21,539,808 of NC_133306.1, forward strand.
AGCATAATAAAGTAAACGCTGAACGAAAAATATATATTATACTTTATTGAAAAAAAGGTGTTCTCCACATAAAATTGTAATAGTTTATTGAGTCATTATATGTATAAGTGAACCGACACACGCGTTTCGTACTTATATAATATTTTTTATAATTCATTTGGTTTATATTTAAATAAGGATCAAAATGTACCTATAAAAAATAGTGAGAAACTACACTGTCATTTTGATATCAAATTAAAAAAATAAATAAAAAAAAGGAAAAAAACTCAAGAAAGAATAGAACAACAACCAAATGTTTAGAGAATAAATACTTTATCCGTTGAGTTACAATAATTTACATCGAAATTTTAGCATTTTATTGATATATTTATATATATATAATTATTAAAACCGACCATTACATCAAAGGTCAGTTACTCTAAGTGTATAAAACTTAATAATATAGTATAAATATAATGAGATTCGTGTTTATAACATAAAAAATTTAATACAAAAATTTTATATATCAAAATTTCATAATAAATTCAATACAAAATATAAAAAATAATAATTATACAATATAAATATGCTTTTATCATTATTAATATATTTGATACACCTTTATTGTTATTCAAGTTTATATTTGTGGGTAAGCATACAATATGTGGAGATAGAATTTACGAAGATGGAGGAAATTGCAGACGGAGTGAGAAACATCAACATCGCCGGTGATAACCTGAAGAAGAATCGAATTCAGGTTTCCAACACCAAAAAGCCTCTCTTCTTCTACGTCAATCTAGCCAAGGTATTATTGTATTTCGAATTCGAACTCCTCAGGAGAATTTGCCGAATCTGGTTTTTTTTTTTAATGGTGTGGATCTGAGATTTGAGGTGTATTCCATGTGTGCAGAGGTACATGCAGCATTACAATGAGGTCGAGCTTTCTGCTCTTGGGATGGGTACTTTTGGATTTCTTGTTTTTTTGTTTTTTGTTTTTTTTTGTGTGTACCAAAATGCCGATTTTATCATGTTATCTAGATTTGAAGATGCTAAATACTTGAGTTTTACATTGTTTCCCGTATTCGATACACGACATATTACACTTCTTTAATGAGAATGGTGACAATTTGAGTAGTTTATTTGGGTTGCTAGATATGGTTTGGCTAAATTTCAGACCGAAGATTGTTTTGGGGATGATTGCGGTTTTGTCATCAACTCAAATGCGTAATAAGTGATTGTGCATTAGGAGTGAGATGTTTTTTTTTACTCTTGCAGTCTTGCCAATCACATATATTTGTATCTTCCTTAAGGACGAAAACAATGGAACTCTATCTTCTAGGAAATTGTTGTGCCTGAAGTAGCTAAATTTTAAGATTTATGGAATAAAGCATGATTGTAAAGGAAAGATGGTCATTCTAATTAGATTGGTACTTTTTCTCTCCCGTTTAGTATATGTCTGGGTTCAAGGTACCTAAAGGTGTGATCAGTGAAGAAGTATTCTTAATTTTATGAGTCAAAGTCAGAAATGTCTCGCTGATTGGAAAGAAATTTGAACCCACAAGGATGGGTGAGTTTCAAATGAGGAATTTACGAGGCTCCCAACCAGGTTTGCAAATGGTCGCGGGGATTTCTTTCGAGGAGAATGAAATATGGCATAGAAATACTGGTAGGTTATAAGGGGGTTGGTCCGACATCTAGTTGTCCGCGGAGAGCACTTCGGGACTTACAGGGCATATTGTGGAATCATCAAAATGGAATTAAAATATGGGGAAGATTAAGGTGTTGGAAGATATTAGTTGTGGTTTTTTTTTTCCTGGATAGACTTCTCACTTTTCAATCGTATGTCTCACTTAATAACCCTGTCTTTGAACTTTTAACAGGTGATGAGAATCTTTCCGCATCTTAAAAATTTGTATTTTTGGAAGGGAATTTCTCTGGGGAAAGAGCATTGCATAGAGTCCTTATTTGTATCCTGAATTAGATCATTATTCAACTAGTTCGCTGAGCGGTTCAAGCTTGACTTGAAGATTTATGACCTTAGTTGTGCCTAAAAAATCTTAGAAGCTCAGGTCATTTATCCCTACTCTTTGCTGCAATTCTAGTTAACTAGTTGTTTCTTTTACCACCTTCAAATATTATTAGGGAATCAATATTAATATATTATGAGTTAAAGAACTGTTTTGAGAGCTCAGTTGTATAGGGGTGCGCTATTATTTCCAACGGAGAACTTCCTCAATATTCACTAGAATTACTAGCTGGTCTAGGTGGCTGTTTACATGCATGTACTTGTTGCAGATTGAACTCTTGGTTAACCCAAATTAAAAGATTATTAGTTACACAATGAACACCTTTGACAGGGTGTTCAAAATAAATTTTCAATTATCAGTGTGTACCTTCTGTTCCCTCCCTCTGATTGGTTAAACATACAAATATGCAATTTATCATCTCTGACTCCCTCAAAGTAATTAATTAATGGAGCGAAAATGCTAACCAGGATGAAGCAAAAATGCTACTTGGAATGAAGTTGTCTATTTGAAGATCCTGAAAAGTTCCTATCTTTGTTACTGATTTATTTTGCTAACTGGAGCACCTGATATCTAATTTCCACTTTATAACTTATCAAGCTTAACTTGAAAAATCGCCTTTTCTGCGATATACTATTATGTACTGCACTATACTAAAGTGCTTTTTCCAATACTTGAATCTTATCTAGTTCATTTCTCGTAATGGTATGTGGTCTTGCAGCTATTTCTACTGTCGTGAGCATTGCAGAAATCCTCAAGAATGGTGGATTCGCAGTTGAGAAGAGTAGGGCTATACCCTTTCGTATTTTTTTGTTTACAACCTATAGTTCCCAAATATGTGTAAACTGGAAATGAGTACCGATCGGCTACTGGCCATTCCTGTTGCCATATTAACAAGGATGTTGTAATGCTTTGCAGAGATCATGACCTCCACTGTTGAAATCAGAGATGAATCTAGGGGGCGAACGGCCTCGAAAGCCAAAGTAAGTTTTACAATCTGGTTGATGCTTATGACATAAAAGTACGAGGCTTTTTTTAATCACAATTGCTGATTTTTTCTTTATTTTTTGGCTGGAAACACCCGATTTTTCGTTCTCTTCTATTCATGTTTTATTTTGGGCTCAATGGTGTTCCCCACCACTGAAGTTTCACATAAAAAATTGAAGCATCAGATTATGATTGATAAAATGTGTTATACATGTCCTTCATTATATTTATGTTTGTTGATTAGATTGAGATAGTGCTGGGGAAGACAGATAAATTTGACGAATTGATGGCTGCAGCAGCTGCAGATGACAGAGTGGGAGGCTCTGAAGATCAAAGTTAGAAGATGGGTAATATTTTTTACCTCTTTGTTGTGTCGGTCCTTTCTTGTCGAGGTCACATGATATTTGATGCAAGTTATAGTCACAGAAATCAATCTAGGATTCTTGGTGGTAAAACAAAACTTTTATCTTGTATTCATTTTTCAGTCAAATTTTCACTTGTTTGATATTCATTTTTCATGGATTATGACGCGAATCCTAGAATTCAATTTTGATCTTTCTGATTTTGCTCGACGATTTCTTGTATCATATATAATCACTAGTGATGAATTCAATATCAAAGCTTTGAGCATTTCTTTCTATACAAACATCAATAAAGTACTAGCAAGAAATTATTTCCGATAATCTCCGTAACCTGGTCTTAAAATATTTATTGCAGAAGTTGGTACAAGTCTATAGAAGTTGAAGAATATTTGAACCTCTGTATTTAATTGAAATTCAATATCAAATTGCTTTTCATATGCGTAGTGAAATCTTCAAGAAGTCAAGTCTTCTGCAAGTTTACCAACAGTATCAAAGTTGAATGACTTTTGAATATCACACCCATCTCTTAAGATACTCTACATCTATTGTAGCAGTCACCTTTTTCAACCTGATATCTCACAAAATAACTTGACATGTCACTAGCCCCATTATATCCTTGTACGGTCGAAGTTCATTATAATAATATGATAAATAATTACATCATATGTAATATCCACGTTGTACATCGTCACTTGATATATGTAGGTAGTTATAATGATATATGTGACCATTGGGTGTGGTCGAAATATATATCATAAATATTGCCTTGACCTCTGTCAGTATGATTGATAGACACCTTGTGATTATATTAAGTTAATAACTATTCACCCCATAAAGTTATTCAATAACACACGGGTGGTAACCTTAAAACACGTGGTCCTAGGTTAGAAATTGACATCTCCTTGGAATTTTAAGGATGTTTTAAGTTATAATTGATTCATGAAACCAAGATGGTATGTCAATTTTATGAAGTAAAGTACGAAAGAATGCTTGAATATACTGACAATGGTAGGTTGGAGGTACAATAGACTTCCTTTGCTGACCCTTTTTTTTCTTTTTGTATAAATCTTTATTCGTTAAACCCGTTTAACGTATACGAAGACAGTATATGCTATCTGCAAAGATCTTAACATGAAAGCAATCCTCATGCATCTTTTCCCAGAAAAAATGTAGTGGAATAGATGCACAAATTATGGAAGTTGGCCTATTTAATTCGCAATTATAATCCCAAAACTTATTCATTAATATACATACAAACAATAAAGTATTATTCATTTATGGCATTGATGTTGTATGGTATCTTTATTCTTGGCCTCCAATATTCGTGCTGCGCATGACTTCACCTGAATTTATTATAATGTTCACATTTAGATGAATCTTAGTTCTTAAGGTATTATTACCTTAAAGTAGTTGAAATTTCGGTGACATTCATTATGAATTTCAAGTGACCATCAAAAAATATTTGGTCTTACTCTCTTTATTTTTCAAGAAATTGGAGCGTTGGAACCCTATTTATTTTTTTAAAGCAACCCATGTGGGCTCATGTAAGTGAGCACATGCCAAACAAAGTCAAAAATAAAATATATCCCCATGCAAAACAATGGTGACAAACCACAAAGTCTCCTCCATGCAAAACAATGATGACGAAATACAAAATAATTTAGTACAAGTTATCGTGGGACTCCCAACATTTTATTGTAAAATATCCAAACACCACGTTGCAATTGTCATAACACACGGATCAAAAAATAATTGCTGCTCACGTGAACCCAATATCTTCCGATTGATTCAACTCTTGATACGACCTGTTATAGTGATTTTTAAACCAGATAGCATACACAAGTATATACATACACTAATACACACACAATATATATATATGGACGGTTTGCCACCCAAGAGCCTTGCCGGTTTAGATTTGTAGCCCCTACATCGACACTAAATTGGATATAACATATGAACGCTGAAGCCAGTTTGGTCTTTCCAATCCAATAATCTCATGGGTTCAAGTTTAGACATGAAGAACAAAAGGTGATGACAGGAAGAAAGCATATTACTCTAAGAGGCTCAAGACGGATACAATATCAATAAATATCGAGACAGACAAACACAACAACACCGCCACCATAACGGCCATTGACAAAATAAAACATGGAGACGTAACAAACGAGCCAATGATCCACCAAAATCAGAGAACAATAACTGTTTGGACTAGCAAAACGTAACCAGACACGTTGCCGATTTTTGCAGCTAGTATATTTTCTAGCCAGAGGAAAACATAGTTTAGAGGTTTGGCTTGCATTCACATGGGCTACAAAATACAATCCATCCATCTGATGCATTTGAATAAAGAATCAAATTCAAAAAGAGGGCCAAGATAGGTAAGATAAAGGAACCATTGATCTACATATCGTCAACACAAATCTAAAAGCACAAACAATCAAACATAGATATTTCTAGCAATTGTTAATGACTGGCTCCTAAAAGGAATCTTAACTTAAACATAATAGTATCTTGACGCGTGAACGGAACAAGGAAGAACAAAAAAATATAAATCAAATTCGAGCACATTAAAATCACAACGCGCAAAGAACAATTTGCACATTATAGTTCGTCGACATGAAATATAATTCTCCAAGTTTCTACTGAAACGATTTTATTATCAAGTACATTAATGTATCATAAATAAACTTAAGAAATTGACCCTCGAGCCATCCTTTGGCCGCAAACACATTATGGCAATAGGAGCAACCTCAAATTCCCAGTAACATAAAGTGACAACTAGTATAAGTATAAAAAGCAATAAATTAGTAAAAGAAGAAAGAAACTCCTAAAACTACACACCCAAATTAGAACCTAATAGGCCATCCATGCAGCCATCCTCCATTCATCTTCAGGACCAACACCCTGATGTTCAATTTGGTATTCAACTTCAAGAAAATCCAACATCACACATATAGAAGTCAAGTATCAATGAGTCAAGTATGAGACTCGTTCCTTTCGGGATCACCATCGTTATTTTGGACTTCCTTTTCCTCCAACAACCTCCCCGCTTCCTCATCAGCCTGTTGCGCCTTCTTCTGTGCTTCCTTAGCCTTCATGGCTTGCAACTTCGAGTGATTGTAATAGCCTACTGCCAAGAAAGCCAATGCATAACCAAACAAGTTAATAGGGGTCACGGTATCCTTAATCACAGACCAAGAAAAGGCAATCAGGAGCCAATCCTTCACCACGCCAGCCACGTTCATGGTCAAAGCTGAGGTTTTCCCAACAAGCAAAAACACAGCAAGATTAAGTGCAAACGCACAGAAAGAATTAGTTCCAAAAATCACATAGTCAAAATGGAAGCTTGAATTCTCCTTCAACAACGGAAACTCAACTAATGCCCAAGGGACTGATAAGAAAACCAAGCAACAAGGTGCCACATAATAAAGAGAAGTAATTGGATTAAGCGTGATCCCCTTAGAATTAAGCAGGATCTGAATCATCACAAGCCTAGTGGCCTCAAAAGCCACAGCACCCAATTGAAGAGCAACCCCCCAAGAATCAAACTTGGCCTCGCCAAACGCAGCAACCGCCACCCCAATCGAGATCGAAACCATGTTCACCATCGTCTCCGATTTAAAAGCCTCTTTCTTGAGCAGAACACCGATGGAATACACAGCCACTGGCATCAGCGCCTTGAGCATTTGAATAAATGACACTGAGAGGTAGATATAGGCCGAATTGGAAAGCCAGAGGGAGAGAGAGTACAAAAGGCCAATCGGGACCACAGATCTCAGATAAAGATCCCAAGACATGGTGACTGGATCCACTGCCTTGAAGACTCGAACGATTAAATAGGCGAGAGCAGAACAAAAAGCCATGTGAATCATCGTAAGGGAGATTGGGTAAGGCCAATTATACATCTTTCGATCGAGAATATACTTGTTGTAGACGATGACTGCGAAGGAGAGGAAGATCCATATGGCCACATAGGTGTATGAAAGCACGATCTTCTTCACGACACCTTCGCTCAAAGCACCACCTTTCCCCATTGTTGATCGCTTCTGTATGAACTCGTAAGTAATACAAATACAGTCTCCTAAAATACTAATAAAAAGAAGTATAATGCTATACAATCTCACAAATTTTCATGTGTGATATAAGTCAATCTTATCAATATTCACAATAAAAAATAATTTTCTTAGCATAAAATATAATACTTTTCATGGATGACCCAAATAAGAGATTCGACCCACGAAATTGATTCATGAAACCGTCTCATAAGAATTTTTGTGTATTAATAAATAGTCTTCTAACAATAAATAAATAAAATATCTTTGAATAAATATTTATAAAATGTTTTATAAAATTTTTATAATAAATATATGTTGGACGATTATTCTATACACATATTTTTAGAGATGGTGACAAGTGAGATGTTTAATTATTCTAAAACAAAAAAAAAACATCTCATTTGTTAAGTATTAGCCATGTCTTATTTTTGGCAACGTGTCACTAATTATGTAACCACTACATTAGTTATGAATCAGTGTTCAATGTTTTTGTGCTTTTTCAAATTTTTACAGAAGGTGCCATCGCAACTTGCCCAATAAGACACATATTAGTAATAATACAGTTATAAGAAGAATATTTATGTATGATATTTTTGTTTAAAAAAAACTATTGTGAGACGATTTTACGGATCAATTTTATGAGATATATCTTCAACTTAATTCAATTTATGAAAAATATTATTTTTCATGCTAACAGTATTATTCTTCATTTTAAATATGAATTGTGTTGATTTATCTTACGAACAAAATTCGTCTTTTAAACTTTTAGATGAGAGTGATGTAAAATATTTTCTCTTATATTTTACATAAGGGTAGGTCTCTTGTGAGACGGTATCACAAATCTTTATCTGTGAGACGGGTCAACCCTATCGATATTTACAATAAAAATTAATACTTTTTCATGGATGACCCAAATAAGAGATCTGTCTCACAAAATACGACCCTTGAGACCGTCTAACATAAATTTTTGCTTTTACACCAACATCCTATTTAATTGTCATAAAAAAAATATCCTATGTAATTTATAATTGAAAATTGATATTAGTGTACTTAAATAAACAAAAGATAATGATATATCACTTGAAGTGGAGTACCTTATCTAGTTCGCTGCTCCGTTCGTTGCTGCAATCGACAATTTGCCGCTTCAAGCCATTCTCTGAAAAAAAAATCAAAGATTTTCAAGAAATGGCAAATTCCCTTTGTTTCTCGACTCTCGTTTCCTTAAATACTGTCGAAAAACGTGGTACCCTTTTTCTCAATCTGTCACTTAATGCGTGTGCTTTTATCTTTTCAAGAATTTATTGCTTCTCTGATGTGTTCATCAGTGAAATGAACTAGTTTTCTGCAAATGAAGGTGTATTCTTAATGTTTTTCGTGCTGCTTGTTTCGCCGATGTTTCTTAGTCCATTTATCTATGGATTCACTTTGTTTTATGTGAAATTAAGTCGGTTTTTTCCATTCTTTTTTAGGACTAATTGGTCACAGCTACACTAGTAAGAAGGTGAATTGGACAAGAGACACAAGTTACAGCTCGAAAACTGCTGCATTTGAGTCTTTAAAGGTTAAGGTTAGTGAGTGTCCCGTTTACATTTGAATGCCATTTTGTCATGTTTTCTTGAATTTCAGCAATGAAATGATATTTTGATGGAGATTAATGGAGTCTTGCTATCTAGTTGCTGAACTCACTTTTGAAAATGTAGCCTGTCCAATGTGAATTTCGGGTTTTGTAAGCCGGTTATGCCCATTGGCTTGGACATCTTACGTCCAAAGAAAATTGTGAAACACGATTTAGAAAAGGCCGAAACAAGATGAGAGGAACAATGGTGGAGCATCTATAACTATGGTGAGAGTTTTGGTGTTGTGGAATGGAGAACCAAGGCAGCAAAATACATATTCCAAGACTCGAGACTTGTTCTTGTCCAGACCTCCATAACGCACTAAAGTGACAAAGAACAGGTTTGCTACCAAGAATCACATTCATCTTACAGACCATTGTTGCAGCCATATCGGAAACATCTTATTTATTACCTTTGGGAGCCCATGGTCCTGCACTGAATGCTAGTTGGCTATTATTATAACGTCCTGTTCACCATCATTTGATCGTTCGTTGTTAAAAGTTTTGTTATATCTTTCCTCCTACTTTGCCCTTTCATTTTAAGCCATCATTCTGTTTTAACGCATTTCACTTGATCTTTTCTTATTTGCAGGCTACAGACAGCCAACCAAGCACCAAATTGAATAGCATAATTTGCACTGAGTGTGAAGGGAATGGTTAGTGAAACTTTTGTGGTGTTTAAAGAGTTTTAGTTCCTAGAATGGTACGTGAAATGAAAGTAATGAACTTATGCCCAAAATCTATAGTAACCTATCCATCAACAGTTCTCATTAAAGCTGAAATCGAAAGTATGAAACTTGAGATTGGTTGAATGAATGATCAGCTAACTGGATTGGTGTTTTATTGTCTCGTTACTTCTCTTCCTTTTCTCCCCCTTTTGAGCTCTTCTCTTCCATTTTTGGTCCTAATATTTTCTTGGGTGCATAATATTCTTTACATCTTTGTAAAGTCTGGTTATAGGCCCATGTTTTGATTATTTTCTTTTAAACATCACCATGCCACATGGAGAAGGTTTTCAACATTGATTTGTCGATTAAGCATGTCTTTATCGTTATTTCAGCTGGTGGGGGAGCTAAATTTAATTAAGCTTTTCATTTTATGCAAAAGTTGAATGGATATGCGTTTTGTAAGCATACTTCTTCCTTTCCTAATGCATTCATTGTGTAATATACGTAAGCAAAGTTTTATGTTCTCTGTCGCAAACTATTGATCCTTTTTTTTTCTTCTGAAAATTGAGCAGGTGCTAAACAATGTACCCAATGTAAAGGTAATGGAATCAATTCTGTTGATCACTTTAATGGGCAGTTCAAAGCTGGTGGATTATGTTGGCTTTGCAGGTATGGTGTCCTTAACTTTTACTGCATGAATCAAGACTTGATACTGAAATTTTTCTTCAATTACTTTTGCATAAATTATTTCCCAAAGATGTTTGAAATGTCAATGATGAAATATGATTCTTGAATCCCTTAAGCTATCAGAACATGAGATTTGTTTAAGTCTAATTGCAAAGGTCTGGGAACCAAAGTGTTTAACGAGAGGGTTAACTTGTGACAATTTGTGTGGCATCATCAACCACCGAAGAAATCCTCTATCACTGAAGAAATCCTCTATCTCATGTTTATTTTTTTCAACCGGGTAAATGATGTAACATATCTTTAGCAAAACTCGTCTAGAACATGTTGATGATAACGACTTCTAAATTTCTGAGATGGTTAAACAAGACTAGCCGGAAAACAGGCCATGTTTGAGTTCCTTTCTTTATTATCATGTCTTGTCTTACTAATGGTCAAGTTTTTGCATCAGTGTTTTCTTAACTTTCATAATGCCGGTAATTCAGACTCAACCTTTCCATGACAGGGGTAAAAAAGAGATCCTCTGTGGCAATTGCAATGGTGCTGGCTTCATGGGCGGTTTCATGAATGCCCTTGACAGTTGACACACTTGCTTGAATCGTCAACGAATTGCCACTGCCTTAATTTTGTCATATAAATATTGTGAACAAGGATTTTATTATGAACTTGCTGTATTGCATAAATCTTTAAAGGAATGTAGAACAATCTTTGTACCGTTTGCTTTAACATCTGGTATAAAAGATGACTTGCATTAATTAGCTAATGAAAGTGTTAGCCAAAATGTTAAAATTTGAAGTACGATATAACAGTCATAGAGCAGTAACGAAAGTAGGAAAGTACAGATACAGACATAGCTCTAAACAAAAGCATTATGTAACATGAAATATAAATATCGAGTATGTAAAACAATATGAAACTAGTAAATCCAACCGAAACTTGTACAAAGTCCAACTTCTTTAAAACATATTTGCTCTATCCGACGATGCTTCGAGAATCAGGATTGATAACTGTTTCTCGGGATACAACGACAAAATCACGCAGCAACTAGCACGAAATAACAACACCGACGAACTAAAAAGCTTCGAGCGTAAACACGCAAAGGCACGCCTATATCTCATTTTTCTCATCATTCACATCAATATATGTTGGTTTGTATGTTTTTACATGAGTAACCTTAGATGAATCATGTTGTGTTAAGTTTTATACAATTTTTGACATGAAATATGCATTTTCTTTGCATGAAACTCACGTCCTTGTTGTGCTTGTGTAAGGGGCTGCTGATTTACATTTTTAAGGGCTGTACATGTTGAGATCGAAGGCATCTAGGTGCTGGATTTGGGTTTGGATCGAGCCATGGGGAGCCGATCGGGTCTAGGAATATGTCGATGCAAGGGCTAGATCAAGCTACGGGAAGGTGGCCGGATGTAGGGGAGTCGAACCAAGCCACAGTGCAGACCCTAAGGGGTCTGAGACGTGGTCCAGGATGGCTCAACCACAGCTGGTCACGATCTAGGAGGCGATCGAGACGCAAGAGTCGAGTAGGGTAGGACTTTGGCTTGTTTTCGGGTGATTCAGGTAGGGTTGAATGCATGTGCAGTAGGCGTGAGTAGGGCTGGTCCAGGAGGGAGTCCATGGCCTCACCTTGGTCCTAGGTAACGTTGTTCAAGGCTGGTTCAAGTTGGTTAGGTCTAGGGTCGAAAGTTTGAGGGTTAAGTGCATTAGGGTTGTAGGTTGCAAGGTGAAGGAATTTCCAGCAAGTAGCAGCTGTGCTTAGGGGGATTAAGATGGCGGGAATTGTGTCGTTTAGGGGCTGGTAGGGTGTGAATAAGTTGTAGTTAAAATTTGGGAAAGTTTGGTTAAGTTTCGGGTTGATTCAGATTAAAACCGGAACTCCGGTCCAAGTTTTAAAACGAATCGTAAAAGTTACAGAACGGGCTCGATGTTACGTCTAGTAAACGATTATCATTATGTCTTGAGGTGTTTTAAGGAGTTCAGTTGTCTTCGAGACGAAATTTTAAGGTCCAGGGGTAAAATGGTCAATTAGAGTTTCTAGAGGCAAAATTGTCATTTTGCACCCAGGTCGAGTTAGTAGTCCTGGCAGCCCCCTGATCACAAAATTACATGTTTTAAATGTATATGCTATCATGAACATGACTTTTTGTGAAAATACGGAAAAATACGTTGCATGCTTGATTTTAAGAAAATGTACGTATATGCATGATTTTTATAAGTAATGAATACGATGACATGTTTTTGAAGGAAGAGAGTTAGTTGTGACTAATAAGAACACGAACATGTAAGGCCAATGCTTAGTGGATGAGTAAAACTGTCGCTGATGTTTTCGTCGCCGGGTACCGCTGTTATACGTAGATGGATCCATCGATTAGAGCTGATACGAAAGTCACAACTAATGATCTGAATTCAAATAAAGAAAATGAACACGTATATGCTGATATGATGAGATATGTTATGGACACGTTATGCTTTGACATGCTATGTTTAAGTTCATGCTTTAAGATCATGAAATATAAGTTAATTACAGTATTTTTCACTGTTGCATGTTATGTATATGTACTTGCTATCATGGTTCAGGTGGGTTGAGTCTTTAAACTCACTAGATGTGATTGATGTAGGTGAGCACAATGAGTTTGAGACTGGAGGCGTCGAAAACTGAGTAGACGAAGCTGGGGGTGTGCACGATGACCCGAGGACTTTGCATTTTTCCGCACTATATGTTTATGGGTCATGGATGAACATTGTTTTTTTATACATTTTATATCTTTTTATATGTTGATGATACGACATGCTTTTGATTGTTGCGTTTGAGCTCTTTTCAAACAGTAGTCTAGGAATTTGATGATATTTATGATTTATTTAACTGCAGTTTTTTTTATTTAGTGATTGAATCACTTTTTAATATACATGGTGGACTATTTTCATTCGCATGCATGTGTATGATCATTTTCGAAATTAGCTTGCAAAAACAAAATTTCTAGTTGTATTTTAGTAATAGACGTTTCAAAATCTATCAACTCCACAAAAATTTATCATTTAAAAAAGTAACAAAATCTAATACACCCAAAAATTTTATGTTAAAAAATATCGATTGACCAAACTTAAGTTATTAAAACTTAAGATTAAGCCCGACATTAGCGAGCATTTTAGAACACTGGGAAAAAACCTACATTTTTTATTCGAGTTACCACCATTCATGTGCTTACACTATTGAAAATTAACAAGTTTTATAGTAGCATTAAAAACAAATTACTGCTGAAAATTTGAATACCACTTGAATTTTTAAAACTATATAAAAATCTATTTTGAATATCACTACACTTCAATAGAATATACAAAAGTCTTGATGGAATACTTCTAAAATTTTAAATCTACAAAATTGATTAAAAGTCATTAAATCTCCTACGTGGAATACAAATCATCTAAAATTGTAGAAAAAAACAACCATAACGAACTAAGAGTGAAATTTGATAACGAGGACGATCAAATCGCAAAATTATGTACAAACCGAATGAAAAAACAAGTTTCACTTTTATGTCGTTTCAGGTATGGCCAGTAAAAATAAATTTTCACCGGAAACATGAAAATTAAATTTTAAATTGAAATTGCTTTAGTGTACAAGCGTGTAAATGTTGTCTTTTATATTATTTAAATTAGATATACAGATACACCAGCATAATTAGAATATAACTTGCATACAAGCAGAGTGAACCTGGAAATACCAGAAACTGGAAATTGCATGCTTCCGCATCAAGATAGTATTAAACGGAGAATCGCCCCCGAAAATTTGAATGATTTCTCAGTTTCTTCGAGGCAATGATCCTTCTTCTCCCTCGTCTGGTCCTGCTTACACGTCCGATTTAAAATCATCTATAAAATTAAATGAAATGTTCTCTCAGATACTGATAAATTTTACCACAAAGTTATGGAGAACATTTTTCTTGGGCAACGTCATTTAGCTTGTCGCCAACATTCTGCGATAGCTGGGAGAGGTCACCATCCCATTTGTAGAACTCCAATTCTTTGCTCTTCTCTGCTACCTGAGGTAAAGAAGATAGCCAAAAGTAAGTCTCGGATTAATAAAACCAAATCAAGATGAATCCCCATCCTTGGTCTTGAGCATAGATTTATCCGAATTCAGTATCCTGCATAACTTCTGAAAGAATAGATATAAGCTGATGTGCTTCATGTCAAAGTTTAAGGTTTACCAAATTAATATACATACATTTGATATGTCAATGGACGAAAATGGTCGAGTTTTTGGTATAAATGAATTAGTAAAATAGCCAAGAATGGATTATGGGGATTGGCACTCAACATGAGTAACACCCGGGGAGCTAGGATGGTTCTGGTATAACATGATCTTGCTGCCTAAACCATTCCAAGTCTTTTGCAAGGTATTCTGATCTTTCTAGACCTGTGTTCCGGAATTCTGCATCTGAAAATTTAGAAAACAACTGCATTTGACTTAGAAATTACAAAATACATACAAAATTTAAGCAACTAAAGCTATTTATCGTTTTTACAAATACAGAAAAATCAGCCAAGAACACCTTATCATTGACTTGTTCTTCGGATTTGCAAAAAATAATGCATACAATTTTTTATTCCTCAAACAGGTTGATTAAAGTGTTGCATATTCCGTCTTCACTGAAAAAAGTATAACTGATGTTACCAAACAACTCTTTAGCTGCCATGATGAGATCACATATTAGGAACAACGAACGAGAGAGTGACAAATTTGCATCATTTGAAGAACTTTATAACGTGTTTCTTCCTATTTATTCATTATTGTTCTATTATCAGCAACCATCTCATATTCTTTTTTCTTAATCGTTGAGATGCTTACCCTAAGGTTGTAGCCGATGGTCCATATTCATTCTTATATGTGGGATTCACAAAAAATATCGACTCCACACGCAAGAATAAATGGGATTGTCAGATACCCGCCCCAGGGTAGTTTGAACTCGACCCTTCAATGTCAGCGAAAAACTTACACACTTAAGCCATCGATTATAAAGCTTTCCCTTTTATCGGTTATGAAAGTTAAATGTTTATGGCCTCCCCGATATCACAGAAACAAGTAGTAAAGATTAAACAAGTAGTAAAGATTAAGACTAATGAGAAAAATATTGTGCAGGCCATAGCAGAATCGTGTACAGATCATAAACATCAAACGTGAATGAAACATCAAGAATCATTTATATCCCTTTGGACAAGCCACAACTTCTGAAGTTAACACATAAAACACATGTACTAAAAAGGCTTGACATACACAATGAAATTTCCATATTCTAATTCCTCAAGAATCAGTAAAATTCAAACCAATAAGCCGATCACGAAATAACATGAATGGCCAAGAAGCAAATAAATGCACGAATAAAACAACTTGATAGAACATACTCACATTCGGGGAATGAAGCTATCTCCTCAATCTTCTCGAGAGTTTCATAAACATACTTACTAGTTACTATCCAACAATAACTTCAAGTACCCCTCGATGGTGGGGTCTCATTTAGCCACTGGCTGGCCCCTCTGGCCCCTTCTCCCCTTCCTTACCTTGGTCCCTAGTGTGCAGTTTCATAGCCACAAATCTCATTTCCTCCACAAACCCCTTAGCTAGTTAGCCTCACCCGGGTACCTTTTTTTATGCTTCTCCGCAGCCGCCGTCGCTGAATAACCACCATCCTTGCCTTATTCCCGGGAAAAAAATCGAGATGGGCAGCGACAAAAACTGGGTAGGAGGCTGTATCAAGATTGAAAGTTGAGCTTTCTTGAAAAACTGGGGTTCAGGGGTGGGTGTTCTAGAAGCCATCGAAAGAAAGCGCGTTCAATCAGGAGTTATTTATGTAATGTATCCATACAAGGTTCATCGAAAAGTATGGTACTAGCTAGTAACAAAGGTTTGTTCTTCCATGGAAATGGATAGAATCCTCCACTTTCTACAATCAGATGGCTCGGGGTGGAAGAAGGAGTTATACGACGTCGTTCTCATAGTCGAGGGAGCTTTGCAGTGCATGGAGTACAGTGCGTGGAGTAATTAAGTGTGTGTTTGCATGTTACATACGCATAGAATAAAAATATTATTTATATTTAAAATTTATTTTTGTAAATTTTAATTTAATGATAACTTTTGCTTCTATGTTAGGACAAGGTGATAGTCGAAATTCGAAAAAAAAAATTAGTGAAGAATTTGTTTTTCTTACATCTTAATTATTAAATATTTAGAAAAATAATAAGAGTAAATTAGTCTGATCACATAAAGTTGATTATTGTAAAAGATGAGAGCACTTTTTAAAAGTAAACATAGACATATACATACACCGCCTAATTATGGTTTGATTCCAAGTATACACGCTCTAATTTGATAATTTCATCAGTGAATTATTCCAATAATAATATTACAGTAGATATATTTATTCCAATTTAGCCTTATTTTCTCCGTCTAAAACTTATTTTACAAGATCATATTGTGTTGGATGCGACAGTCTTCTATAAAATCAGACTATTTAAAGTCGTTTTATTAAAAAAATATATATAATTTTATATTTTGATAAAGAAGTAAAACACAAGCTTTTTCTCTTAATTTCTCAGAGAATTTATACGAGAGGTATAAAACCATATTTATCTTTTAATCTTTTNAGCAACTGAACATGCCTTATTTAATAAACAGGAAAATTATTTTTCTAAAACAAATTATTTTCCATATGTTCGGCTTGTTTTGGATCAAGCATGACCATAAATTACAGTAAACAATATTTAAATTCGAGGATTCTAACACGATATGTGTTTCCAAGAAAAGAGATACAAGTTACAAGTCTTGTTTGTCGCCAAAACCACAATAAGTACATTTTAGAGCAGTGATCCATCCACAAACAGTACACTTGAAAAGCCAACGAGCTTGAGTCTTACTTAATTCGTAAATATCGTATCAACAATGCCTCCATCCTTTCCCAACTCCATCGAAGTTGATTCTACAAGTAACTGCAAGCAATAAGTCCGAGTTAACGATATCGGTATGACCTGAGTGTTATAAAGATTTCCCAGGACAGTATTTGGAGTTAAAAAATTTCACATTATAGATGGACATCGATTCAACTTGTTTTAAATAATTTCCAAATAAATGGATCTGAAATCATTTTAAATACATCTTCAGCCAAACAGAACACCCTCATCTCACATGGAAGGCTTCCTAAAACTTAGAATTGCAATAAACTTAGAATTCCTAAAACTTGTCGTCTATTACCAGGTAACTTGACTCATCGATGGAGTTTTCTTCATCTCTCACCAGTTCTTTCCAAACATAATAGCTAATGAAGAAAGATAAACATGATTTTCTGCTCAAAAGAACTATAAGAGAACTTTCAAGCTTTATGCTACCTGATGAAAACTTAAAGCCAAAAGGTTTATAGAAAAATAACTAGATAATTTTTAACTGCAAAAAAACTAAAACAGACGGGGAACATCACAGTGACCAAAGCCATTATAGACAGATATATGGATTCTAACCTGGAGTTCTTGTTCAGAGCTTTTGAGTCTCTCACCATAGTCTCTCACTTGTAGATATGATTTATGCAACTGTGCAATTGTAACATTCAGGGAAGACGATGACCTAATTTAAGAATTTATACCAGGAATGGAAAATTGGTGCCTGATATATCATGCATTACCTTCGCTAATTGTTGATGTCGATGTGACGTAAGCTTTTTAGCGGTGATTAATGAATCCTCCAATTTCTAAAGGAACAGGAATATTCTTTCAAAAGGAAACATAGAGCAACCACAGGAATGGAACTTTATATTTGGAAACTCCAGAAAAAAAACTTATTCAATGCAAAAAAATAATACCTGGCATTTTGCCCGTAACTCAGAAACTACTACTTGTTGGTCTACAGACACTCCTCGCATATGAGATATCTGATCAAATGAGTTGAGCATCATTTTCTACGGTAATACGAATAATGATGAAGATTCACAAAACAAGAAAAGATGGACCACTGACTAACGGTCTCCAAACAACAAAACAATTGCATGCTAAAGTGTGTGTGTGCTGTGTTTCATTGCAGACCAGAGGATGAAAGTGCTTCAGAGTATGGTTATGATCAAGAATTTCAAGTACAGTCAGCAATTGAACACAACGAAAATTTGATTTTACGGAAAACATTCCTTCACTTGAATCTAGCTGCAACAAATCTATACCAATTTATCAGGAAGGTAATTTTGTGAGAAAGGTGAAGTACATGTAAAAATATTAACCAAACCCATTAACTCAACCAAATCCACTCATCCTTATTGGGCAAATAAAAATACTGATATACGCATAAAGGGATCTGATATGGTGATGTATTTCTCACTGGGGCATCAAACGAAAACTCAATAGGTCAGTTATGCCTAAATTTTAATCCAACCACGTCCACTGGTGCTATCCATTCTCTCTTCAATCTACCACCATGACTCTCCACTATACCATCCATCCACCACAGGCTTTCTGTCCACACCACAGCCGCCATCCACTACCACCCCCCATAGTTTTCTACGGGCCATGGGACATTCAACCAATTCACCATCCACCAAATAAATAAAAATTTTAAATGGACGGATTGGGTTATTGCCTATATATTTATCACCCCTTTAGACCCATTTTAAAAGCTGCATACCAGGGACAAGTATTAAGGCATTTTTAAACCCAGTATTTTGGACAAATAACACAACGCAAAATGGCTGCCTAACAATATTAAAAATTTCAACACAAGAGAGCAAAGCTACACAAAGACTAAACTTTAATCTAATGAACATGTTTGAGATGTTATGGTGCTACTCTATACAATGAAAAATATCCACATTTCCTAATACTCGTCAACATATTAGACACTAAGCATGATTGCTGATGTTTTTGGCCAAGATATCTTCTGAAAGTGAAAAATAGATATATGAGAGCTTCCAAAGAACTTACAGAACACATGACAGTGAAAGAAAACCTAATAGCTAGGCCATATGCATATCTCGAACTCAAGTGTCCTAGGAAATAATGGAATTAGAATAAAACCTAACTAGGCAAAATGATCAAATTAAA
This sequence comes from Primulina huaijiensis, assembly GCF_012295235.1. NCBI lineage: Eukaryota > Viridiplantae > Streptophyta > Magnoliopsida > Lamiales > Gesneriaceae > Primulina > Primulina huaijiensis. Next base: position 21,559,272 of record NC_133306.1, read on the forward strand.
ATGCAAGCATAACCAGCCAAAACATGAGAGTCTGACCTACAGCAATGTCAGAAGCATGTTACAGCATATTCTCAGGTTTAAGTTTAACTCAATTAAAAAAAATGCAGACCTCCATCTGAAGTTCTTCAAGATTCTGACTTGAAATTGCCAGTTTTCTCTCGAGCTGTTGACACGTAAAATTCTAGAACTCAAACAAACTTCTAAAAAAATTTACACACATAATATATCTAAACAACAGAACAAGAAATTCAACCTGATCCTGATCGTTCAATGATTCTGATGAAAGCTCTCTATTCGCATGGTTGTCAAAACCAGATCTGATAGGGGTACTTCATTAGAACACTTGTAGCAGTTTGTCATAAAATAAATTACAGTGAAAAAAATTGATTCAGCACAAATTCACCAAGTGAGGCTCTTGATGAATTCCAAAAAATCTTGCACAGTGTAGGGATCAATTCCAAACAATCTATGTTATCAAACTCGTCAGTCATTATTATCGACGTTAATACAGTTATACCTATTCACCATGTGAGGATCTTGACGTTTATCCTTTACTCCAGTTTTATGATGGCCATTGTTCCTCTGTTCCTCAATATTTTCATCACTGTCTCTTTCCCAATCACGCTCTCGCTTCCTCTCCAGCTCCTTCTCAACGCCATCCATATGACTATCATAGTCCGGAAATCTCTCTTCATCCAAATAGCGATCCTTTATACCATCATGACTGCGAACATGACTCTGATCTCTCTCCTTGTCCTGGTCATAGTCCAGAGACCTTTCCCTATGTCCATCCCGATGAGCGTGCCTATAGTGACTATCATTTCTTCCACGATCTCTATCTCTATCGCTGGCAAAACCCCTCTGCACATCACGTCGAAAACTCTCACGGTTGAAATTTGGTCTCCCGCCTCTGGTCCTCACATCATTTACCTTTACAACTTTTCCATTAATGGACTGAATAAAAGATTTATTACATCAAATATTCAGAAGAATTAACAATATAAAAAAGGTTGTATAACTGCAAATAAATGAAAGAAGCTTATTGCCCAATGTCTTGGAAAATAGCAATCAGAATGAAGGAGAGAGAAAAGCACCTTGCCATCCATTTCCTTGATAGCTTGTGTTGCTGACCTAGGGTTAGCAAAAGTAACAAATCCATAGCATTTTCCACCAGAAGCGCGGTCATTGACTATCTGTGAATCAAAATAATCCTTTATTTCAACAAATGCTCTTTTAAACTGAAGATAAATTCAACAAAGAATACAACAAAAATAAAAAAATGAAATCTATCGATGCACTGATCTGAGACAGACTTCGAGGCAAATAAAACGTAGCTATAATCTTAGTTCTTACTCATATTTTGGTGGTAAATGTGTCAAAAAAATGATTTTCGATGAAAAAAGGTTGGAAAATTAGAAGGTGCTTTCAACGATATGCCCCAGGCCAAATTAGAAACAGAAGAACAACAGGACTAAAAAAGAATCTTTTTCATGTCGCTTTGGGACACAACGAGATTTACCATTTTGCAAATTATTTTTTTAGGCTGCCTTGGAATTGAAGATGCAATGGCCAATTATACATGTGCAAAGCCGAAATTTGTACACCTATGTCCACATCAGCTTGTCTACAAGCCTTTGCATGATTAATTACCAATTACATATCTTTTCCTCATCATATAACTTCTTCAGCAGTCAATACATTTCACACACTTCAATTCCTTCGGGAATCAATGATGTTCTGAGAAAAACAAAAACTAGAATTTTATGGAGATTGTACTGGCATATTATTCCAATATGTTTAGAATATGTTCACGAAAATTATCCCATTCAACGTCGCTTTGAAACTTAATTAGAAATCAAATTTCTAATGTAAAATATACATGAGTTCTCATTGTGTAATGGACCTAATACTAGAATTCTCACTCCACATTTTAGGATATTTTTGTGCTTCTACAGCTCATTCCTAAAAGCTCCTTTGTAAAATCTTAAGCTCGAAACTTGTTTTAGATGCCAAAAAATGAGAACTAAAATTTCAACATACTTTTAAGACACGTGCACAGATGTATTACGGAAGGATCACTGGGACGAACGATGAAAATGTATTTAAGATAGCTAAACGATCATGCTGGTGGATATACCGGTACAAACAAGCAATTACATGGCGAAGATGACAACAAAAATGTTTACATCAAAAAGCACAGTACCAAACCATGTTGCTACAAACTACAAAGTATTATCAACTTGGCTTTAAATGGAGTTTTTTTTAATTGGAAATTTCATTAGTGTTCAAATATACAGTTTGAGAACAATCCAACGACGTTTATGCGATATGCATGACTAAGAAGACAAGGGACGGGTTTTTCTCATCATCTAAATTGCTGTCCGTGACAAAGTGATTAAACTACTCTCTTTCTGCTGCTTCATTCAGTGATTTATTTCTGTGTGACAGAAAATAAGCAAAAATTTTAAATATGAGAATGTCACCGGAAGATCACCTTCCAGTGATTATTTCGGTTCCTGTTGGTACCACTCGAAATTGCTCTGGTAAAAATATAATAAATCACACCCATGTTGGTCAGCTAGCATAATTGCATATAGACCGGATTTTTCAAATAACTAAACCCACATAACTTCATTCAAGAACACCGCATACAAATTGAATCACAGCAAAATTGCTTCAGTGTGGCAACAGCTTGGTTTAACCTCTATACACGCCTTCAGTTCGATGTAATCCTAAGAACGGAGCAGCTTCTTCCAAAGCTGGAACATATGATTTTCGCAAAAATGAAGTTGCAAATTAACATAGAGATATTGGTTGTTAACCTAAAACTGGAGCTCAACAGATAATGAATCCATACAAAGTACAAAAACAGATGGATAATGATACCTCTAAGTACCTCAGAAACCAGAAGCATAATTAAGAAATCAATAGGCAAGTCGAACAGCTGAATCAGTAAGCAAAGAAAGGCATAAAATGGGGCGGCAGCGGAAAAGACGAGACCTTTACGGCGAGAACGGCGCCGAATGTGTAGAATGCTTTGCGCAAGGTTTCTTCGGCGATGTCGTACGGTAGGCCGCCGACGTAGATGGAGCTTTCGTCGTCGATTGTCATCGCCTCCGCCGCAGCACCGATTATAAAAAATATATATATTAACTATTTAAGTTTTTAATATGAAATAAAACATTTATAATATTTTATATTAGGTCATGGAGCAGCTTTACCCTTAATGCGATCTTAACAAAAATCTATGGAGGTAGGTTTGACGCATATAAGGACGACAATGAGACGAGATGGGAGCACCAAAGGTGTTTCAAACATAATATTTTTCAAAAGCGGTAAAGCTCGTATTCTAAAAATGTTAATACCGATGAATTAAATCGAGTTTGATTAAAGAATCAAGCGGAAGACACTCGAAGTAATATTTCGTGAAGAAAGCTGATATATTTGAAAGCCTTTTAACTTGTGTAATCTGGATAACTGAAAAGCAGAAGATCAGTTCTAGCATATACCAGTTCAGTTATGGTGAAAGCTGAACTGACGGATGCTCTAACTGATCAAATCAGTTTGAAAGCAATAGTTAAACATGAAAATACACAAGATATGTTTATGGATGTTCGGAGACTTCAACTGTTCATACGTCACCCCTTCTACTTCCTATGGTAGGATACACTAGAAGATTTTGATTTATATAACTCTTTGTACAAACCCACCCAGCTTAGGACTTACGCTATTGCCTAATCTGAACTCAAAGACTAGACTAAAGGCAGCACTTTCCAGCCAACATTTTATTAACGTCTGTGTGTCAAAGACTACATGCACAAGTTTAATGTCTTTGTGCAAGACTGTATTTGAGTGGTGGTGGAGAGTAAGTGTGTGTGAGAACTGAACAATGAATACACCGAAAGGTGTTCTCACACACTGAGGGAAAAGAGCTTCTAGACTAAGCTGAAATGAATTTGTATTCCCTCTGAGCTAATTGCTTCTTGTAAGCTGATAAACAGTAAGTGTGTCTTCTCTTCTATTTCTCACTTCTTCTCACTCTCTTCATCTCTCTAATTTGCTGATAGTCTTGGTCCGTATTTATAGCAGTAAGATGACCGTAAATCAAGACTTCATCACATGTGATCGTTGCAGCTTTGAATGCGTTCCTTGAACTTTGTGTCTCGAGTTTTCCGACATGTCTTCGGGAATCTCTCGGCTTTAATATTTGCAGCAACGTCCATCAACTGTACTACTGATAGTACAGATGCTTTACTCAGTACGCACAGCTGGATTCTATTGAATAAGCTTGTCGTGTTCTCCACACTGATTGATTCCTAACTGATGCTCTGAACTGGTTCGATGAACTCAGTTGGCTTGTCAGCTGAACTGGTTACACTGGTTCCATTGAACTGATCTGTTTGGCTTTCCTTCAGTTGAGTTCTTCATCAGCTGGCCGGGCTTCTGAAGGTCTTCTGCTGAATTACCTATCAAATGATCAATCAGTGGAACTGTTCTTCGATACATCAGTTGGACTGATTCAGTTTGGGCAATCAGTTGGCGTTCTCGAAAGCTTCAGTTTAGGCTCGGTAACTGATCAGTTAGAAGACTGATCAGTTTCAGCTTCCTGTGCACTAAAATAAGAGTTTTGTTATAATCAAAATCAAGATTGCGAACATGAAATGTTCCAACATCATCCCATCTTCATCTCCGTTTTTGAATTTCATCCCTTATCTCATATCCGTCTCGATCCCTGTTTTTTTAGTTTGGGGAAAATCGCGGAGATCAAATCCTCGTCCCCGCTCTCATCTCCGTTTCAAAAATATTAATTATATATTATTATTACTGATAATATTCATATTAATAATAATAGTATTATTAAAATATTGAATATTTTAATAATACTATTATTATTAATATGAATATTATCTTTATGGCGTGTTTGAAGATAAAGATAATATCCTCATACCCGCCTCGAATTATTTTAGGGATTTTTAAAAATTCCCGAACCCGAACCCGAAAAAATCGGGATTCGGAGATTTTTTTCGAATATTCATTTTATATTACATTCGAATTATTTTCCATTTTCGGTTTATGGAATATGTCATTAGAAATCCGAATTCTTTTTCTTGGGTTGAGTTTGATTTTGTACTATAATGCACTTGTTTGTATAGTTCGGTTTGTTCAGTTATATGAATAATATAAGATACAATTTAAAAAATTATAAATTTAATTAAAATATAATTTTAGTTGCTTTATAATATAAGATACTATAATCAACTGGTTTATTTCGGTTCGATTTTTCATAAGATATGTGAGCATGGCTAGTTTATTGAGTAAGACGGATACAATCGAACCAGTCTCCAATTTAGAAACTGAATTTATGATATCAGTCTCTAAATCAGAGACCGAAATTATGGCACCGGTTTCTATATTAAAGAACAGTTATATTTCATCTTTCTTTACAAGTAGGGACATGCACAATAAATTTGGTCGCTAATTTTAGTAACCAACTACTAGCATTAGACTCCAACAATTAGCGATCCGACTTTTTTATGCAAAGAAAATCGGTCTCTATTCCTAATCGGTTTTTTCTTGTAGTTAATGGGGTGGAAAAAAATCAAAATCCCTTGGTGGAACTTTGGTAAAGTTTCACAAATAAGAGTGACTGAATTTAAAGATTTGAATCTGAAATTTTTTTTTTAAAAAAGTGATGATATCGGAAACTGTATTTGACAATGAACAAAAATTCAAATGTAAAAAGTATTAATTTAAAGATATGTGAAATTATTTTATTTTCAATGAAAAGCTCAAGTTGTTTTAAATCTACAATCTTATTTTAATATTTTAAAAATCGACTATTATTCAATGTTCCCCGTGTTTGTGAAACACAAGACGAAAATCCACAGCTTTCCTTCTTTAATCTCAGCAGACAACTTAAATGTCTTCCATTTTCAATCAAGAATAGGTCTTTTGTAAGACGGTCTCGCGAATCTTTATCTGTGAGACGAGTTAACCCTAGTGATATTCACAATAAAATGTAATACTCTTAGCATAAAAAGTAATATTTTTTCATGCATGACCCAAATAAGAGATCCGTCTCACAAAATACGATCCGTGAGACCGTCTCACACAAGTTTTTGCCTTCAATTAAAGAGAATATGGGGAAAACATTAAAAATTTATAAAAACATTTTTGAAACCAATTTGGGAAATAGGTTTCCTTTTCAACGGGTTTGGATATTCTAAAATTGAAGCATTGCATCTCAAATTGAACATTCGATGACTCGACCTGTTGGCCTGTTAAACAATTGAGTTAGATTAATTTTTACCAATTACCCATCAAATATAAATCACTTAAAAAAACAAACTGTTTCCAAGGATGAGAAATATGGAAAGCCAATGCCATATCTGAAAAAAAGAAAAGAGAAAAAAAAGAAGAAAAAAGCATTATTGGTTCACAAAAATATACAAAAAAATATGAGTTGCAAACACAGTCAATTGGATGTTTTTGTAGGGATGTCAATTCGGGTGGGTTAGGTCGAGTTGAGCAATATAACTATTCAAAAATTTCTCAATCCGAACCCGAGTCAACTCGAAAACTCTCAACCCGAACCCGAATTTCAATCAACTCGATAAACTTAATCAGATTAACATGATTTTTTTAATTTTTTTTAAAAATTAAATAAAGTTAAAAAAAAAATAATATTTTAATTTAAATACATAATAACAAAATCTGTAAGACCATGTTTAATTCTATTATCAATGCAAATATTGAATAAAAATAAAAATAAATAAA